>NW_007161980.1:23892-38532 GCF_000164805.1 Carlito syrichta
GCAAGCCAGCAGTATATTTCAGTAGCTAGCTAGTTAAGTCAGCTTGCTAGCCACCTGGCTAGCTGGAGATGTCAGATAGTAAGTCAGCTGGGTAGCCAGCTGGCTAACTTTTTATGCCAGATAGATAAGTCAGCTGGCTAACCAGCTGGTTAAATGGGTAAGTCAGGTAGTTAATTCAAGTGGCAGGCCAACTGGCTAGCTAGGTATCTCACTAGTTAAGTTAGCTGGCTAGCCAACTGGCTAGCTGGTTAATCAGTTAGTTGAGTTGGGTAGTCACCTGGCTAGGTAGGTAGCTAGTTAATTAAGTCAGCTGGCTAGCCGGCTGTCTAGCTAGTAAAGTCTGTCAGTTAAGTGAGCTGGCTAGCTGGCTTGCTATCTAGGTGGCTAGCTAGTTAAGCCAGGTGGTTAGCCGGATGGCTATCTTGTTATGTCAGCTAGTTAAGTTAGCTGGCTAGCTCGGTGGCTAGCAAGTTAAGATGGATGTTTTGCTGGCTGGTCAGGTAGGTGGCCACTTGACTAAGCCAGCTGGCTAGCCAGATGACCAGCAGGGTGGTTGGCTAGCTAAGCTGGCTTTCTATCCCACTGTCCAGCCAGGTGGCTGGCCATTTAAGCCAGCTGGCTAGCCAGCTGGCCAGCCCATTAGCTAGCTAGATGGCTGCCTATCCAACTAGTCAGCTGGGTATCTATTTAGCTAAATGAGCTGGCTAGCCGTCTAGGCAACCAGGTAGCAAACAAATTAAGTCAGTTGGCTAGCCAGCTGGCTAGCCAGCTGGCTAACTGGTTAAGTCAGCTGGCTAGCCACCTGGCTAGGTACGTAGCTAGCTAATTAAGTCAGCTGGTTAACCAGACGGCTATCTATGTAAGTCAGCACATTAAGTGAGCTGGCTAGCCAGCTGGCTAGCTAGGTGACTAGCTTGTTAAGGCAGCTGGCTAGCAGGGTGGCTATCTAGTTATGTCAGCTAGTTAAATCAGCTGATTAGCCAGCTGCCTAGCTATTTGCCAGGCAAGTTAAAACGGCTTGTTAGTAGGCTGCTCAGGTAGGTGGTCAGCTAGTTAAGCTGGCTGGCTAGTGGACTGACCAGCAGGATGACTGGCTAGGTAAGAAGCTGACTGTCTCACTCTCCAGTCAGAGGGCTTGCTATTTATCGGGGCTTACTAGCCAGGTGGCCAGCCTGCTAGCTAAGTAGTTGGCTTCCTATCCAGCTAGCCAGCCAGGTAGCTAACTAGTTAAGCCAACTGGCTAGCCGTCTAGCCAACCAGGTATCTAGCTAGTTAAGTCAGCTGGCTTGCCAGGTATACAGCCCACAAGCTAGTCAGCTAGATACATCAGCAAGCTAGCCAACTAACTAGATAAATCAGCTAGCAAGTCAGCTAACTATCCAGCTGGCTAATTAAGTCAGCTAGCTAGTCATGTTGCTAGTCAGTTAGCTAGTTAAGTCAGCTAGCTTGACAGCTAGCTAGTCAACTAGAGTATTGTCAGTTACCCAGGAGCCAGAGAGCTAACTAGTTAAGTAAGTAAACTAGAGAGGGAGCTTGTTTGCAAGCTAGTTATGTCAGCTAGATAGCCAGCTAGCTAGTCAGCTATCTAGTCAAGTCATCTAGCAAATCAGCTAGTTACTTAGCTAACTAGTCGGCTAGCAACTCAGCTATCTGGTCAGCTAACTAGTGGGCTCGCTAGCTTTCCATCAGGTCAGCTAACTAGTCAGTTCGCTCACTTGCCAACCGGTCATCAAACTAGTCGGCTCACTCACCAGCCAACAGGTCAACTAACTTGTTGGCTCACTCGCAGGAGAACAACTCAGCTAACTAATCGGTTTCCTCACCAGCCTACTAGTTAAGTCGGATCATGGGTCAGCTCAATTGCCAGTCAACTAGTTAAGGCAGCTCACCTGTGGGCTCACTGTCTGTCCTACTGGTTAAGTTGACTTACCGGTCGGCTCAATCATAGGTCGACTAGTTAAGTCTTCTGAGCTGTTGGCTCACTCACCAGCTGACTAAATTCAGCTGACCAGTGAGCTCACACGCCAGCTTACTGGTTAGACAGCTGACCAGTTAACTCACTCGCTGGCTGACTAATTAAGTCAGCTGACCAGTCGGCTTACTCGCTGGCCGATTAGTTAAGTCAGCTGACAAGTCGGTTCACTCACCGGCTTACTAGTTAAGTCAGCTGACAAGTCAGCTCACTCACCGGCTGACTAGTTAAATCAGCTCATTTGATTTACTCGCAGGATGACTAGTTGAGTCAGCTAATTGGTCAGCATACTACACGCCAACTAGGTAAGTCAGCTAACCAATTGGCTGAATAGTTGGCAACTTGTTAAGGCAGCTGGCTAGCCAACTGGTTAGCTGGTTATGTCAGCTAGTTGTCAGCTGGCTAGCCAAGTGGCTAGGTAGGTAGCTAGCTCTTTAAGTTAACTGGCTTGAGACTGGATAGCAAGGTAAGTCAGTGTGTTAAGTGAGATTTTTAGCCGGCTGTCTAGCTAGGTGGCTAGCAAGTTAAGCCACCTGGCTAGCTGGATTGCTAACTAGTTAAGTCAGCTAGTTAAGTCAACTGATTAGCCAGCTGGCTAGCTAGGTGTCTGGCAAGATAAATCAGCTGGTTAGCAGGCTGGTCAGGTAGGTATCCAGCTAGTTAAACCAACTAGCTAGCTGGCTGACCAACAGAGGGGCTGGCTTGTTAAGCTGGCTGGCTATTCAACTGTCTAGCCTGCTGGCTGGCTATTTAAACAGGATAGCTAACTAGCTTTCCAACCTGCTAGCAAGCTAACCAGCTGCCTAACCAGCTAGCCAGCCAGGTATCTAGCTAGTTAAGCCATCTGACTAGTCATCTAGTCAAGCAGGTAGCTAGCTAATTAAGTCAGCTAGCTAGCCTGCTATCCAGCCAAATATCTCATCAGCTAGTTAAGGCTGCTAGCTAGCCAGCATCTAGATAAGTTAGCTAGCAAGTCAGCTAACTAGTCAGCTAGCTAGTTAAATCAGTTAGCTAGCTAACTAGCCAGTTAACTAGCTTGCTAGGTCAGCTGGCTTGAGAGCTAGATAGCTTGTTTGCTAACTAGATATGTCAGCTAGATAGCCAGCTAGCTAGTTAAGTCAGTTAGAATATCAGCTAGTTACATAGTTATCTAGTGGCCTAGTAAATCAGCTAGCTGGTAAGCTAATTAGTAGCCTCGCTCGCTTTCCATCAGGTCAGCTGACTAGTCGGCTCTCTCGACTGCCTACCAGTCAGCAAATTAGTTGGCTTGCTCACCAGCAAACAGGTCAGCTAACTAGTCGGCATGCTCATAAGCGAACAGGACAGCTAACTAGTCGCATGCTTGCAAGCTGACTAGTTAAGTCAGCACACCAGTTGGCTCACACGCCAGCCAACTAGTTAAGGTATCTCACCAGTCAGCTCACTCACCAGTCAATTTATTAAGTCGGCTCAACTGTCGACTCACTTGCCGGATGGCTTGTTAATTCTTCTGACCAGTTGGCTCACTCGCCAGCCAACTAAATTTGACTGATCATTTAGCTTACTCATCGGCCGACTAGTTAAGTCAACTGACCAGTTGGCTCACTAACAGGCCGTCTAGATAAATCAACTCACCTGTTGGCTCACTCGCTGGCTGACTAGTTAAGTCACCTAACAGGTATGCCGACTAGCCTGCCAAATAGATAAGTCTGCTAACCAATCGGCCAACTAATAGACCAACTTGTAAGCTGAAAACTTTGCTCAACTAACTAGTCGGCCAACAAGTTAGGTCAGCTAACTAGTCGGCCAACTAGTGGAAGACTAGTTTGCTAGGGAAACAAGCAAGGAACAAGTTAACCATGCTAACTAGTGGGGAAACTAGTTAGTCAGCTAGTTAAGAAAGGTAACTAGTCATCAGACAATTTGGCCGACTTATTAAGTCAGTTAATAAGTAGGCCGAGTTGTCAACCAACGTGTTAGACCAGCTAAGTAGTCTGCCAACACGTCAGCCAAAAATTTAAGTCACCTTGCTAACTTGTTAACCAACTAGTTAAGACAGCTAGTTAACTCGTTTAACAACGAGTTAAAACAGCTAACTTGTTAACCAACTCATTAAGTAAGCTAGCTATCTCGTTTTACAACTAGTTAAGTCAACTACCTAAGTCAGCTAGCTAACTTGCTAGCTAGCTAAGTCAGCTAGCTCACTAGATAGCTAACTATTTAAGTCAGCTACTTAAGTCTGCTACCTAACTAGTTAGCTAATTATTAAATCAAGTAGTTATTCAGCTAGTCAAATAGATAACTATTTAATTCAGGTAGTTAAGTCAGCTAGCTAGCTAGTTAAGTCAGCCAGTTAAATCAGCTAGCTAAATAGTTAAGTCAGCTACCTAAGTAAACTAGTTAAGTCAGCCTTTTAAATTAGTCAGCTGGTTAAGACAGCTAGCTAGCAAATTGGCTAATGAGTTAAGTCAGCTGGTTGTGTCAGCTAGCTAGCTCGTAAGCTAACAACTTAAGTCAGATGATTGCCACCTAGCTGGCACGTTATATAAGGAGCAAGCTAACTTATTAGCTAGCAGGTTAAGTCAGCTAGCTATCCTAGGCAGCGAACTATTTAAGTCAGCTTGTTAGCTAGGCATCTAACTAGTTAGTGAACAATTTAAGTCAGCTGGCTAGGTAGGTAGCTAGTTAGTTAGCTAACTATTTAAGTCAGCTGGCCATCAAGGTAGCTAGCTACTTAAGTCAGCTAGTTAAGTCAGCTGGCTATTCAGTTGGCTAGTTTGGTAGCAAGCTAGTTAAGTCAGTTGGCTAGCTAGCTGGTTAGCTGGTTAATTCAGCTAGTTAAGTGAACTGGCTAGCCAACTTGCAAGGTAGTTAACTAGATAGCTAAGTCAGTTAGATTGTTACCTGACTAGCTAGTGATGTCAGCAAATTAAGTCAGCTTGCTAGCCAACAGGCTAGCTGGTTAAGACAGCTACATTAGTCAGCTGTCTAGCCAGCTGACTACATAGGTAGCTAGCTGGATATGTCAGCATGCTAACCAGCAGGCTAGCCATTCAAAGCTCCTAGTTAATTCAGATGGCTAGCCTGCTAGCTAGGTAGTTAGCAAGATAGTTAAGTGAGCCGACTAGCAAGCTTGCAAGCTTAAGTCAGCTAGGTAAGTCAGCTGGCTAGCCAGTTGAGTAACCGGTCAACTCAGCTAGATACATCAGCTGGCAACCAGCTGGCAAGCTAGTTAAGTCAACTCATTACGTCAATTTCCTCTCCAGCTGGTTAGGTAGTTAAAAAGCTAGTAAAGTAAGATGGCTAGCCATCTGACTGGCTAGCTATTTCATTTGGTTAAGCCAGCTGGATAGCTAGGTTAGTAGCTGGTTAAGTCAGCTAGTTAAGTCAACTCGCTAGTCAGTAAAGTCAGAGAGTATAGTCAGCTGGCTTGCCAGCTGGATAGCCGGGTAGCTAGCTAGTTAAGTCAGCTGGCTAGAGAGTGAGCTAGCTAGTTAAGTAACCTGGTTAAGTCAGCTCAAAAGAAAGCTGGTTAGATAGGTAGCTACGCAGGTGAGTCAACTGGCAAGCCAATTGGCTATGTAGGTAGCTAGCAAGTTAAGTCAGCTGGCCATCCAGCTGGCTATCTAGGTAGCCAGGCAGTTAGGTCAGCCTGCTAGCCAGCTGGCTAGCTAGTTAAATCACCTAGTTAAGTGACCTGGCAAGACAGCTTGCTGGCTAGATAGATAGTTATCAGCTGTCTAACCTGCTGCCTAGCTATTTAAGTCACCTAATTAAGTCAGCTGGCTAGGTAGCTTGCTAATTAAGTGAGCTGGCTAGGTACTTAAACCATCTAGTTAAATCAGCTGGCTAGCCACCTGGCTAGCTATATAGCAAAATAGATAATTCAGCTGACTAGTAAGCAGGCCAGCTATTTACGTCAGCTTCTTAAGTCAGCTGGCTAGCCAACTAGCTAACTGGGTAGCGAGCTAGTTAATTCAGTTGGCTAGCCAGTTGGCTACCTAATTAAGCCAGTTAGTTAAATCAGCTGGCTAGCCATATATCTAGCTAGGTAGAGAGTGAGCTAAGTCAGGTTGCTAGCCAGTTGGCTAACTAGTTAAGTCAGCAGGGAGCCTAGAGAGCTACAGAGCTTGTTAAGTAAGCTGTTATCCAGCTAGATAACTAGTTAAGTCAGCTAATTTAGTCATCTGGCTGGATTGCTGCTAGCTCATCAATCAACTAGTTAGGTCAGCTGGATAACAGCTGCCTAGCTAGTTAAGTCACCTCGTTAAGTCAGTTGATTAGCCAGCTCACTAGCTAGATAAAAAGCTAGTTGAGTCAGATGGCTAGACAGCTGGCTAGCTAGTTATTTCAGCTAGTTCATTCAGCTGGCTAGCTAGGTAGCAAGCTAGTTAAGTCAGCTAGTTATGTCAGTTAACTGACTAGTTAAGTCAGCTAGATAAGTCAGTTAGCAAGCTAGATAGCTAGGTAGGTATTTAGCTAGTTATCAGCAAGTAAAGTGAGCTGGCTAGCTAAGTAGCTAGTTAGTTAAGTCAGTTGGCTATCTAGTTAACTCAACTAGTTAAGGAAGCTGGCTAGATATCTGACTAGCTAAATAAGTCACCAAGTTAAGTCAACTTGCTGACCAGCTGGATACATAGATAGCTAGATTGTTAAGTCAGCTGACAAGCATGTGGGAAACGTATGTAGCTAACTATTTAAGTAAGCTGACTAGCCACCTGGTTAGCTAGTGATGTGAGCTAGTTAAAGCAGCTGGCTAGCCAGCTGGCTAACGAGTCCAGTCACCTCATTGAGTCAGCTGGCTAGCCAGCTGTCTAGCAAGTTAAACCAACTATTTAATTTAGCTGGATAGCCAGCTGACTAGCTAGGTAGCAAGCTAGTTAAGTCAGCTGGCTAGCCGGCTGGCTAGCTAGTTACGTCAGAAGTTATTTCGGCTGGCTTCCCAGCTGGCTAGCTAGGTAGCTAGCTTGTTGAGTCAGCTGGCTAGCCAGCTGGCTAGCTGGTTAAATCAGTGAGTTAATTGAGATGATCAGCCAGCTGGCTAGATAGATAAGTAGGATAATTAAGTCAGTTGCCTAACCAGCTGGCTCACTGGTTAAGTCAACTAGTTAAGTCAGCTGGCCATCCAGCTTTCTAGCTAGGTAGCTACCTACTTAAATCATCTAATTAAGTCAGCTGGCTAGCTAGGAAGCTAGCTATATAATTGAGCTAGATAAGTTAGCCGGCTAGCTAGTTAATACAGTTAGTTAAGTCAGCTGGCTAGCCAGCTGCCTATCAGGGTATCTATCTAGTTGAGTCAGCTCACTACCCAGCTGGCTAGATAGTTAAGTCGCCTAGTTAAGTCAGTTCACTGGCCAGCAGGTTAACTAGGTAGTTAAGCAGTTAAGTCAGCTGGAAATCCAGCAGGCTATGTAGGTAGGTAGCTACTTAAGTCAGCTGTCTAGCATTTAGGCTATCTAGTTATGTCAGGTAGTGAAGTCAACTGGCTATCCAGCTGTCTAGCTTGTTAGATAGGTAGTTAAATCTGCTGACTATCCAGTTGGCTACATCGTTTAGTCAGCTAATAAAATCAGCTGACTCGGTTGCTGGCTAGCTTGGTAGCTAGGCAATAAAATCAGGTGGTTAGACATCTCTCCAGCTA
This sequence comes from Carlito syrichta, assembly GCF_000164805.1. Taxonomy (NCBI): domain Eukaryota; kingdom Metazoa; phylum Chordata; class Mammalia; order Primates; family Tarsiidae; genus Carlito; species Carlito syrichta. The sequence goes on from NW_007161980.1 coordinate 31,485, forward strand.
GTTAAGTCAGTTATTTAGCCAGTTGGCTAAGCAGCTGGTTAACTAGTTAAGTCAGCATGTTAATTCAGTTGTCTAGCCAGCTGGCTAGATAAAAGCTATTTATGTCAGATAAGCAGCCAGCTGGCTCACTAGTTATTTCAGCTAGCTAAGTCAGCTGGCAACCTAGGAAGCAAGCTAGTTAAGTCAGCTAGATATGTCACCTGGCTAGATAATTAAGTCAGCTAGTTAATTCAGCTTGCTAGCCAGCTTGCTAGCTAGGTAGCTAGCTAGTTATGTCAGCTGTTTAGCAAGCTGGCTAGCTAGTTAAGTCACATCGTTAAGTCAGCTGACTTCCCAGCTAGCTAGGTAGGTAACTTGCTAGTTAAGTCAGCTGGCTAGACAGCTGGCTAGCTAGATAACTCACCTAGATTATTAAGCTCGACATCCAGCTGGCTACGTATGTACCAAGCTAGTTTATTCAACTGGCTAGAAAGCAGGGAAGCCAGTTATGACAGCTAGTTAAGTTAGCTGGCTAGTAAGCTGGTTAGCTAGATAGTTAGGTAGTTAAGTCAGCTGGCAAACCAGCAGAATACATATGTAGCTAGCTAGTGAAGTTAGTTTGCTAGCCACCTGGCTATCTAGTGATGTCAGCTAGTTAAGTGAGCTTTCTAGCCAGTTGGATAACGACTAAGTCAACTAGTTGAGTCAGTGGCTAGCCAACTTGCAAGTTGGTTAAGTCAGCTAGTTAATTCAAGTGGCTAACCATCTAGCTAGCTAGGTAGCTAGCGAGTTATGTCAGTTGGCTGGTCAGCTGGCTAGCTGGTTAAGTCAGCTTGTTAAGTCAGCTGGCTAGCCAAGTGTCTAGATAGGTAGCTAGCTAATTAAGTCAGCTGGCTAGCTGGCTTGCTAGCTAGTTAAATCCGTAAGTTAAGTGAGCTGTTAGTCATCTGTCTCACTAGGTGGCTGTCTTGTTAAGCCAGCTGGCTAGGTGGAAGGCTATCTAGTTAAGTCAGTTAGTTAAGACATCTGGTTTGCCGGCTGGCTAGCTAGGTTGCTGGCAAGTTAAGCTGGCTGTTTAGCAGGCTGGCAGGGAAGTTTCCAGCTAGTTAAGCCGGCTGGCTTGCTGGCTGACCAGCAGGGTGGCTACCTAGTTAAGCCAGCTGGCTATACCACTGTCCAAACAGCCAGCTGCCTATTTAAGCTGACTGGCTAGCCAGGTGGCCAGCCCACTGACTAGAATCCTGACTGCCTAGCCAGTTAGTCAGCCAGGTAGCTATCTAGTTAAGAAAGATGGTAGCCGTTTAGACAAGGTAGCTAGCTAGTTAGGTCAGCTGGCTAGCCAGCTAGCCAGTCAACTAGTTAGTCAGCTAGTTAAGTCAACTAGCTATACAGCTAGCTAGTTAAGTGAGCTAGCATGTCAGCTAAGTATTCAGGTAACTAGTTCAGTCAGCTACCAAGTCAGGTTGCTAGTCAGCTAGACAGTTAAGTCAGCTAGCTATTCAGCTATCTAATCAGGTAGATAGTTAAGTCAGCTAGCCATCTAACTAGCCAGTTGGCTAGCTAATTATGTCAGCTAGCTATAGATCTAGATTGCTTGATTGCTAGATAGTAATGTCAGCTAGATAGCCAGCTAGCTAATCAGTCAGGTAGTTAAGTCAGCTAGCAAATCAGCTAGTTACTTAGCTAACTAGTCGGCTAGTAAATCAGCTAGCTGGTGAGCTAACTAGTGGGCTCCATCACTTTCTGTCAGGTCAGCTAACTAGTCTGCTCGCTCTCCTGCTAACAGGTAAGCAGGCTAGTCAGTGCACTTGCCTGCCCACAGGTCAACTAACTTGCCAGCTCACTCTAGGGCAACAATTTAGATAAGTAGTTGGCTTGCTCAACAGCAGACTAGTTAAGTCAGCTCACCAGTTGACTCACTCGCCAGCTGACTAGTTATGGCAGTGCATGCATCGGCTCACTCACTGGCTCAATACTTAATTCAGCTAACCAGTCGGCTCACTCACCAGCTGACTAGTTAAGTCAGCTCACATGTCGGATGCCATGGTGGCTGACTAGTTAAGTCAGCTAACCAGTCGGCATACTAGCTGGCCAACTAGTTAAAACAGCTAACTAATCGGTCAACTAGTAGGCCAACTTGGCAGCTGATAATTTAGGGCAGCTAAATATTCGACTGACTAGTTAGGTCAGCTAAATATTCGGCCAATTAGTTGGTCGAATAATTAGGTCAGCAAACTAGCCATCCAACTACTTAACCGAGCTAACTATGGGGCCAACTCCTCAGTCAACTAGTTATCCAAGCTAAATAGTCATCCGATTAGTCGGCCAACTTGTTAAGTCAGCTAACAGATCAACCAAGTAGTCAGCCAATGAGTTAACCCAGCTAACTAGTCAGCCAACTCATCAGCCAACAAGTTAAATCACCTAGCTAATTCGTTACCAACTAGCTAAGTGAACTATTTTACTCGTTTACCAACTAGTTAAAACAGATAACTAACTCATTAACCAACTAGTTAATTCAACTACTTATCTTCAGTAGCTAAGGAGCTAGCTAACTAGCTAGCTAGGTAATTCAGCTAGCTAAGTCTTCTAGCTCATTAGTTAGCTAATTATTTAAGTCAGATACTTAAGTCTGCTACCTAAATAGTTTTCTAATCAGTTAAGTCAGCTCATTATTCAGCTAGTTAAATAGTTAGCTAACTATTTAATTCAGGTAGTTAAGTCAGTTAGCTAACTATGTAAGCCACCCAGTTAATCAGTTATCCAAGTAGTTAAGTCAGCTAGCTAAGTCAGCTAGTTAAGTCAGCTTTCTAATTTAGACAGCTGGTTAAGACACCTAGCTAGATAGTTAGCTAAAGGTTTAAGTCAGTAGGTTGAGTCAGGTTGTCACCTAGTTAACTAACGGGTTAAGTCAGCTGGTTATGTCAAGTGCAAGTTAGCAAACGGGTTGAGTCAGCCGGTTGAGTAGTCTACTTAGCTAGTTAACTAATGCGTTAAGTCAGCTGGATGGTCAGCTAGCAAGCTAGATAGCTAGTGAGTTACCTCAGCTGGATGAGTCAGCTACCCAGCTCATTAGCTAACAAGATAAGACAGATGATTAAGTCACCGAGTTAGCACATTAGATAATGATTAAGCTAACTAGTTATCCAGCTGGTTAAGTCAGCTATCTAGCAAGTAAGCATACTATTTAAGTCAGCTTGTTAGCTAGGTAGCTAGCTAGTTAGCTAACTATTTAAGTCAGTTGGCTAACTGGATCGCTAACGAGTTATCTAACAATTTAAGACAGCTGGCCAACTAGGCAGCTGCTAGTTAAGTCAGCTACATAAGTCAGTTTGCTAGCCAGTTCGCTGGCTAGGTAACGAGCTAGTTAAGTCTGTTGGCTAACCAGCTGGCTAGCTGGCTAATTTATCTAGTTAAAATAGCTGGCTAGCCAACTGGCTAGGCAGGTAGCTAGCTAGTTAATTCAGCTAGATAGCTACCTGGCTAGCTAGTGATGTCCATAATTTAAGTCAGCTGTCTAGACAACTGACCAACTGGTTAAGTCAGCTAGTTAAGTCAGCTGTCTAGCCAGCTGGCTAGGTAGGTAGCCAGCTAGACAAATCAGCTTGCTAGCCAGCAGGATAGTTGTTGAAGTCAGCTAGTTAAGTAAGCTGGCTATCCTACTGGCTACATAGATAGCTAGCAAGTTAAGTGAGGTGGCTAGCCAGCTTGCTAGCTTAAGTCAGCTAGGTAAGTCAGTTGGCAACCAACTGGCTATCAACGTACGTCAGCTGGTTAAGTCAGGTTGCAAACGGCTGACTAGCTAGCTATTTCAGCTAGTTATTTCAGTTGGTTATCTAGGAAGGTAGCTATATTCATTAGCTAGTTATGGTAGATAGGTAGCTAGTTAAGTCAGCTACTTAAGTCAGCTGGGTAGCTAGATAGCTAGCTAGTTAAGCCAGCTAGATAAACCAGCTGGCTAGCTAGGTAACTAGCTGACTAAGTCAGTTAGTTAAGTCAGCTCGCTTGCTAGTTAAGTCATTGAGTTATGTCAGCTGGCTAGCCAGCTGCCTAACTGTGTAGCTACCTAGTTCAGTCAGCTGGCTAGCCCATTATACAGTTAGTTAAGTAACCTAGTTAAGTCAGCTCACTAGCCAGCTGGTTAGCTATGTACCTAGGTAGTTAAGTCAGCTGGTAAGCCAGCAGGATACATAGGTGGGTAGCTAGTTAAGTCAGCTGACTCCCAGCTGACTGGCTAGGTACCTAAGCTGTTAAGCCAGCCTCCTAGCCAGCAGGCTAGCTAGTTAAGTCACCTAGTTTAGTCAGGTGACTAGACTGCTGGCTATGTGGGTAGCTAAATAGTTAAGTTAGCTGTCGAATCCACCGGCTAGCTAGTCAAGTCACCTAGGTAAGTCAACTGGCTAGCCAGCTGGCTAGTTAGATAGCTTGCTAATTAAGACAGCTGGCTAGACAGCTGGCTAGTTAATTAAGTCACTTAGTTTAGTCAACTGGCTAGCTAGCTGGCTAGATATATAACAAGCTAGTTAATTCAGCTGACTAGCAAGCAGGATGGCTCTTTACGTCAGCTAGTTAAGTCAGCTGGCTTGCCAGCTGTCTAGCTAGGTAGTGAGATACTTAAGTCAGTTGGCTAGCCATCTAGCAAGCTAATTAACTCAGCAGCTAGGTAAGTCAGCTGGCTAGCCAGCTAGCTAGCTAGAGAGAGAGTTACTTAAGTCAACTGGTTAGTCAGCTGACTAACTTGTTAATTCAGCTAGTTGAGTCAGCTGGCCTGTCAGCTGGCTAGCAGGTTGTCAACTAGTTATGTCAGCTGGCTTACCAGATGGTCAGTTAGGTAGCAAGCTAGTTAAGTCAGCTGGCTAGCCAGCTGGCTAGCTATTTAAGTCAGCTAGTTAATTCAGCTGGCTTCACAGCTGGCTAGCTAGGTAGCTAAATAGTTAAGTCAACTGGCTAGCCAGCTGGCTAGCTGGTTAAGTCAGCTAGTTAATTCTGCTGGCCAGGCAGCTGGCTTGCTAATTAAGTCAGCAAGTTAAGACAGCGGGCCAGCCAGCTGGCTAGCTACTTAAATCAGCTAGTTAAGTCAGCTGGCCAGCCAGCTGGCTAGCTTGGTAGCTAGTTAGTTAAGTCAGCTAGTTAAGTCAGCTGGTTAGGTAGGTATCTAGCTAATCAGCTAATTTAGTCAGCTGGCTAGTCAGCTACCTAGCAGGGTTCCTACCTAGTTAAATCAGCTGGCAAGCAAGCTGGCTAGCTAGTTAAGTCGCATAGTTAAGTCAACTCTCTGAACAGCAGGTTAGCTAGGTATTTAGGTAGTTGTATCAATTGTCAAGCCTGAGGGCTTTCTAAGTAGGTAGGTAGTTAAATGTGCTGGCCAGCCTTCAGCCTTTCTAGTTATGTCAACTAGTTAAGTAAGCTGGCTATCAAGCTGTCTAGCTAGGTAGGTAGTTAGTTAACTCTGCTATCTAGCCAGCTGGCTACTTAGTGAAGGCAGCTATTTAGACCAGCTGGCTAGGCTTCTGGCTACTTAGGTAGCTAGGCAATTAATTAAGCTGACTAGCCAGTCGGCCAGCTAGTAAAGTCAGCTGGTGAAGTCAGTTGTCTAGCCAGATGACTAGACAGTTAAAAAGCTGGTTACATCAGATGTGTAGCCAACTGGCTCACTAGTTATTTCAACTAGTTAAGACAGCTGGATATCTAGGTAGCTAGGAAATTAAGTCAGCTGGATAGGCAACTGGCTAGCTAGTTATGTCAGATAGTTAAGACAGCTGGCTAACCAGCTTGCTAGTTATGTAGTTAGTTAGTTATATCAGCTGTCTAGCCAGCTGGCTAGATAGTTAAATCACCTAGATAAGTAAGCAGAGAAAGCAGCTGGCTAGCTAGGTAGCTTGCTAGTTAAGTAAGCTGGCTAGACAACTGGCTAGCTAGATAAGTCACCTAGTTAATTAAGCTGGATAGGCAGCTAGCTAGTTATGTAGCATGCTATTTAATTCAACATGCTAGGAAGCAGGCCAGATCGTTAAGAGAGCTAGTTAAGTCAACTGACTAGCAAGCTTGCTGGCTATGTTTTCACATATTTAAGTCTGTTTTCACATATTTATGTCACCTAGTTAAGTCAGCTGCATATCCAGATGGCTAAAGAGGTACAGAACTAGTTAAGACAGCTGCCAAGCCATCTGGACCTCTATTTAAATCAGCTAGTTAGTCACCTGGCTGGCCAGCTGCCCTGCTTGTTAATCTACTAGTTCAGTCAGCTGGCTAACCAGATGGCTAGCTATTTAAATCATCTCTTTACGTCAGTTGGATAGCCAGCTCACTAGCTAGTTAAAAAGTTAGTTAAGTCAGAAGGCTAGAAAGCTGCGTAGCTAGTCATTTCAACTAGTAAAGTTAACTGGCTAGCTAGGTAAAAGCCAGTTAAGTCACCTAGATATGTCAGCTAGCTAACTATTTAATCAGGTAGTTAAGTGGACTAGCTAGCTAGATAGCAAGCTATGTAGCTAGCTAGTTATTTCAGCTAGTAATGTCAGCTGACTAGCTGGGTAGCTAGCTAGTTAAGTTAGCTGGCTAGCTAGTTACATCAGCTAGCTAAGTCAGCTGGCTAGCCAGCTGCCTTGCTGTGTTGCTAGCTTGTTAATTCAGATGACTAGCCAGCTGGCTACCTAGTTAAGTTACCTAGTTATGTCAGCTAGCTAGTCAGCTGCTTAGCTAGTTAGCTAGGTAGTTAAGTCAGCTGGCAAGCCAGCGGGATACATAAGTAGCTAGCTATTTTAGTCAGCTTGCTAGCCACCTGGCTAGCTAGTGATGTCAGCTAGTAAAGTCAGTTGGCTAGCCAGCTGGCTAACTAGTTATGTCGGCTAGTTGAGTCAGCTGGATGGTCAACAGGCTAGCTGGTTAATTCAGCTAGTTAATTAATTGGCACTCAACTGGCTAGCTGGGTAGCTCGCTAGTTACATCAGCTGCCTAGCCAACTGGATAGCTTGTTAAATCAAGCAGTTAAATCAGCTGGTTAGGAACCTGGCTAGGAAGGTAGCTAGGTAATTAAGTCAGCTGGATAACTGGCTAGCTGACTAGTTAATTC
>NW_007161980.1:38552-47838 GCF_000164805.1 Carlito syrichta
GGCTATTTGAGCTGGCTGGCTAGCCAGCTGGTCAGCCCACTAGCTAGCTATCTGGCCGACTGGCCAGATAGCCAGCCAGGTATCTACCTAGTTAAGCTAAGTCAGCTAGCCTAGACAGCTAGCTAACCAGTTTGCTAAATATTTAAGTCAGGTACTTAAGTCTGTTAACTAACTAGTTAGCTAATTAGTTAAGTCAGCTTGTTATTCAGCTAGTTAAATTGTTAGCTATTTAATTCAGGTGGTTAAGTCAGCTAGATAACTAGTTAAGTCAGCCAGTTAACTCAGCTAGCTATGTAGTTAGGTCAGTTAGCTAAGTCAGCTAGTTAAGTCAACTTCTAATTTAGTCAGCTGGTTAAGACGGCTAGCTAGCTAGCGTTAACAGGTTAAGTCAGCAGGTTGAGTCAGGTAGTTAGCTAGTTAAGTAACGTGTTAAGTCAGCTGGTTGAGTCAGCAGACTAGCTAGTTAGCGAACGGGTTGAGTCAGCTGTTTGAGTATGCTACCTAGCTAGTTAGCAAACAGGTTCAGTCAGCTGTTTGAGTATGCTAGCTAGCTAGTTAGCTAACCAGTTAATTCATCTGGATTAGTCAGCTAGTTAGCTTGTTAGCTAACGAGTTAAGTCAGCTGGTGGAGTCAGCTAGCTACCTCAATAGATAACGACTTAAGTCAGATGATTAAGTCAGCTAGCTAGCATGTTAGATAACGAGTAAGCTAACTACATAGCCATCTGGTTTAGTCAGCCAGCTAGCTAGGCAGCTAACTATTTAAGTCAGCTGGCTTGCTAGGTAAATTGCTAGTTAAGACAACTAGTTAAGTCAGCTGAGTAGCCAGATGGCTAGCTGGGTAGTGAGCCAATTAAGTCAGTTGGCTAGCCAGCTGTCTAGCTGGTTAATTCACCTAGTTAAGAGAGATGGCAAACCAACTGGCAATGTACGTAGGTAGATACTTAAGTCAGCTAGATAGCTAACTGTCTAGCTAGTGATATCAGTGAGATACATCAGCTGGCTAGCCAACTGGGTAGCTGGTAAAGTCAGCTAGTTTAGTCAGCTGTCTAGCCAGCTGGCTAGGTAGGTACCTAGCTAGATAAGTCAGCATGCTATCCAGCAGGTAACTGTTTAATTCAGCCGTAAGTCAGCAAGCTTGCCTGCTGGCTACGTAGTTAGCTAGCTAGTTAAGTGAGCTGGCTAGCCAACTTGCTAGCTTAAATCAGCTAGATAAGTCAGCTGGCTAGACAGGAGGCTAGATAGGCAGTCAGCTATTTAAGGCAGCTGTCTAGCCAGCTAACTTGCTGGTTAAATCAGCAAGTTTAGTCAACTGATAACCAGCTGATGAGCTAGTTAAGTCATCTGGTTAAGTCTATTGGCTATCCAGCTGATTAGCTAGGTAAAAGTTAGTTAAGTTAGATGGCTAGCTATCAGTCTAGCTAGTTATTTCAGCTAGTTATGTCAGCTGACTAGCTAGGAAGCTAGTTATATAAATCAGCTAGTCATGTCAGCTTCCTAGTTAAGTCAGCTAGTTAAGTCAACTGCATAGCTAGATAATTAGCTAGGTAGTTAGCTAGTTAAGTCAGCCAGCTATGTCAGCTGGATAACTAGGTAGCTAGCTGGTTAATTCAGCTAGCTAAGTCAACTCACTTGCCAGCAGGTTACCTGGGTAGTTAGTCTAGTTAAGTCAGCTGACAAGCCAGGGGGCTATGTAGGTAGGTAGCTAGTTAAGCAAGCTGGCTAGCCATCAGGTGTCTAGTTATGTCAACTAGATAGGTCACTAGCTATTCACCTGTCTAGCTAGGTAGCTAGCTAGTGAAGTCTCCTGGGTAGCCAGCTGGATACTTCATTAACTCAACTAGTTAAGTCAACTGTCTAGTCTGCTGCTAGGTAGGTAGCTAGAAACTTAAATCAGCTGATAGCCAGCTGGCTAGCTAGTTAATTCAGCTAGAATAGTCAGTTGGCATGCAAGAATGATAGCTAGGTAGCTATCTAGTTATCTCAGCTGTCTAGCCTGCTGGCTAGATAATTAAATGACCAAGTTAATTCAGCTGACTAGCCAACTGGCTAGCAAGGTAGCTTGCTAGTTAAGTCATGTAACTAGACGGCTTGCTAGCAAGATATAACCTAGTTAATTCAGCTGGATAGCCAGCTGGCTAGCTATGTAGCAAGCTAGTTAATTCAACTGGCTAAAAAGCAGGCTAGCTACTTAAAACAGCTAGTTAAGTCAGCTTACTAGCCAGCTGTCTAGCTAGGTAGTGACCTAGTTAAGTCAGATGGCTAGCCTGCTGGCTAGCTAATTAAGTTAGCTAGTTAATAAAGTTGGCTATCCAGATGGCTAGAGAGTTAGAGAGCTAGTTAAGTCAGCTGGCTAGCCAGCTGGATAACTAGTTAAGCCAGCTGGTTTAGACACCCTGCTGGGCAGCTGCCTAGCACGTTAATCAACTCGTTGATTAACCAGTTGACTAACCAGCTAGCTAGCTAGTTAAGTTACCTTGTTAAGTGAGTTGGCTAGACAACTCGCTATCTAGTTAAATAGGTACTTAATTCGGAGGGCTAGACAGCTGTCTGGCTAGTTATTTCAGCTAGTAAAGTCAACTGGCTAGTTAGGTAGCCAGCTAGTCAAGGCTGCTAGTTTTGTCAGCTATCTAGCTAGCTTCATCAGCTAGTCAATTCACGCTAGCTAGTTATTTCAGCTAGTAAAGTCAACTGGTTTGCTAGGTAGCTAGACCATTATGTCAGATAGTTACGACAGCTGGCTATCTAGTTAAGTCAGGAAGTTAAGTCAGCTGGCTACCCACCTGCCTATTTGGGTATCTAGCTAGTTAAGTCAGCTGGAAAGTTAGCTGGATAGCTAGTTATGTCACCTAGTAAGGTCAGCTTGCTAGCCGGCTGGTTAACTAGAAAGCTAGGTAGTTAAGTCAGCTGGCAAGCCAGCAGGTTATTGAGGTAGCTAACTAGATAAGTCATCTGGCTATCCAGCTGGCTAACTAGGTAGCTAGACAGTTATGCAAGACTGCTAGCCAGCTGGCTAGTTAGTTCAGTAAACTAGTTAAGTCAGCTGGCTAGACAGTTGGCTAGCTGTGTAACTACCTAGTTATGTCAGTTTTCCATCCAACTGGCTTCCTAATTAAGTAACCAAATTAAGACAGCTGGTTATACAGCTGACTAGCTAGGTAGCTAACTAGTTAGATCAGCTGTCCAGTCAGCTGGCTACCTATATAGCAAGCTAATTAATTCAGCTGACTAGCAAGCAGGCCACCTAGTTAAGTCAGCTAGTTAAGTCAACTGGCTTGCTAGCTGGCTAGCTAGGGAGCAAACTAGATGAGTCAGTTGGCTAGCCAGCTGACTAGCTATTTATATCAGTTATTTAATTCATCCGGATTTCCAGCTAGCTAGCCAGGTAACTAGCTAGTTAAGTCAGCTGACTAGCCACAGGGCTAGCTAGTGTTGTCAGCTAGTTATGTCAGCTCGCTAGCCAACTAGCTAAATTATGTCAGCTAGTTGAGTCAGCTGGTTAAGAGGTTGGCTAGCTTGTTAAGTCAGCTATTTCATTCAAGTGGCTAGCCAACTGACTAGCTAGGTATCTCACTACCTTAGTCAGCTGACTAGCCAGCTTGCTACCTGGTTAAGTCAGCTAGTTAAGTCAGCTGGCTAGCTACCTGGCTCATTATGTAGCTAACTAATTAAGGTAGCTGGTTAGCTGGCTGGCTCCCTAGTTAAGTCAGCGAATTAAGTGAGCTGATTAGACAACTGGCTAGGTAGGTGGCTAGCTAGCTAAGCCAGTTGGCTAGCCAGATGGCTATCTATTTAATTCTGCTAGTTAAGTCAGCTAGTTAGCTGGCTGACTAACTAGGTGGCTGACAAGTTAAGCCGGCTGGTTAGCAGGCTTGTCAGGTAGGTGGCCAGCTAGTTAAGCCAGCTGGATAGCCAGCTTACCAGCAGTGTGGCTGGCTAGTTAATCCGGCTGGCTATCCAACTGTCCAGCCAGCAGGCTTCCTAATTAAACTCTCTTGCTAGCCAACTGGCTAACACGCAAGCTGGATAGCTGGTTCCCTAGCCTGCAAGTCAGCCATGTAGCTAGCTAGTTAAGCCAGATGTCTAGCAGTTTAGTGAAACATTTGGCTAGCTAGTTAAGTCAGCTGACTAGCCAGCTATCCAGCCAACTTGCTAGTCAGCTACTTAAGTCAGCTAGCTATCCAGCTAGCTAGTTAAGTCAGCTAGCTAGACAGCAAGACAGCTTGTTTGTTATCCAGTTATGTCAGCTAGGTAGCCAGTCAGATAGTATGCTAGCTAGTTAAATCACCTAGCAAATCAGCTTGTTACTTAGCTAACTAGTCGGCTAGAAACTCACCTAGCTGATCATTTAACTAGTGGGATCGCTCACTTTTCATCAGGTCAGCTAACTAGTTGGCTCCTTTGCCTGCCAACTGGTCAGCAAACTAGTCGGCTCGCTCGCCAGCCAAGAGATCAACTAACTTGTCAGCTCTCTCACAGGTCAACAGGTTAGCTAGCTAGTAGGCTTGCTCTCCAGACCACTAGTTAAGTCAGCTCAGCAGCCGGCTTGCTCACCAGCTGACGAGTTAAGACTGTTCGCCTGTCATGTCAATCATCGGTCGACTAAGTTGGCTCATCAGTCAGCTTACTGGCCTACCGGCTAGTTAAGTCCTCTGACCAGTTGGCTCACTTGCCAGATGACTAAAGTCAGCTGACCAGTCAGTTCACTCACCAGCCGAATAGTTAATTCAGCTGCACAGTCAGCTCACTTGCCGCCTGAATAGTTAAGTCAGCTTACCTGTCAGATCACTCACCGGACAATTATTTAAAGCAGCTAACTAGCACCAACTAGTTAAATCAGCTAACCACTCGGAAGAACAGTCGACTAACTTGTCAGCCGACAAGTTAACTCAGCTAAATAGTCGCCAACAATTTAGGCCATCTAACTAATCGGCCTATTAATTGGTTGACTAGTTAGGTCAGCACAGAAGCCATCCAACAAGTTAACAGAGCTGACTAGTGGGCCAACTCGTCAGTCAATGATCTAACCCAGCTAACTAGTCTGCCGACTAGTCAGTCAACTTCTTAAGCCAGCTAACAAGTCGGTCATATAGTCAGTCAACGTGTTAAAATAACTAACTGCTCTGTCGACTCATCAACCAACAAGTTGAGTCACCTAGATAACTCGTTAAACAACTAGGTAAGTCAACTTATTAACTCATTTACCAACTAGTTAAAAAAGGTAGCTAACGCGACAACCAACTCATTAAGTCAGCTAGCTATCTCATTAGCCAAATAGTTAAGTCAGCTAGCTAAGTCAGTTAGCTAACCAGCTAGCTAGCTAAGTCAGTTAGCTAAGTCAGCTAGCTCACTAGTTAGCTAAATATTTAAGTCAGCTACTTAAGTCTGCTCCCTAACTAGTTAGCTAATTACTTAAGTCAGCTAATTATTCAGCTAGATAAATAGTTGGCTAACTATTTAATACAGGTATTGAAGTCAACTAGCTAACTAGTTAAGTTGGCCAGTTAAGTCAGTTACCTAAGTAGTTAAGTCACTGACCTAATTCAGGTAGTTAAGTCAGATTTCTAATTAAGTCAGCTGGTTAAGACAGCTAGCTAGCTAGCGAATGAGTTAAGACAGCAGGTTGAGTCAGGTAGTTAGCTAGTTAACTAACTGGTTAAGTCAACTTGTTGAGTCATCTAGCTACCTAGTTAGCAAACGGGTTGAGTCAGCTTGTTGAGGAAGCTAACTAGCTAGTTAGCTAACAAGTTAAGTCAGCTGGGTGAGTAAGCTAGAAAGCTAGTTATCTAACGAGTTGTCAGCTGCTTGAGTCACCTAGAAAGCTCGTTAGCTAAAGAGTTAAGTCGGATTATTAAGTCAGGTAGCTAGCACGTTAGATAACGGGTATGCTAACTAGTTAGCTAGCAGTTAAGTCAATTAGCTAACTAAGCAGCTAACTATTTAAATCAGCTTGTTAGCTAGGTAGCTAGCTAGTTAGCTAGGTAGCTAGCTAGTTAGCTAGCAGTTTAAATCAGCTGGTAGCTAGGTAGCTAGTTAGCCAATTATTTAAGTCAGCTATCTTGCTAGTCAGCTAGCTAGTTAATTCAGCTAATTAAATCAGCTGGCTGGCCAACTGGCTAACTAGGCAGCAAGGTAGTTAAGTCAGTTGGTTAGCCAGTTGACAAGCTAGTTAATTCAGCTAGATGAGATAGCTGGCTAGCCAACTGACAAGGTAGGTAGTTAGCTTGTTAAGTAAGTTAGATAGCTACCCAGCTAGATAGTGATGTCTTCGAGTTAAGTAAGTTGGCTAGCCAACTGGCTATTTGGTTAAGTCAGCTAGTTTAGTCAGCTATCTAACCAGCTGGCTAGCAGGTAGCTAGCTAAATAAGTCAGCTTGCTAGCCAGCAGGCTAGCTGTTCAAGGTAGCTAATTAAGTCAGCTGGCTAGCCTGCTGGCAAAGTAGGTAGCTATTTAGTTAAGTGAGCTGGCTAGCCACCTTGCTAGCTTAAGTCAGCTAGTTAAATCAGTTGGCTAGTCAGCTTGCTAGATAGACAGCCAGCTGTCTCATTAGCCAACTGAATAGCTGGTTAACTCAGCTAGTTAAGTCAGCTGGAAACCAGCTGGCTAGCTAGTCAAGTCAACTCATTAAGTCGATTGGCTATCCAGTTGGTTAGTTAGTCAAAAAACTAGTTAAGTCAGATGGCTATCCATCAGGCTAGCTAGTTATTTCTGATAGTTAATTCAGCTGGATAGCTAGGACGCTAGCTATATAAGTCAGCTAGTTATGTCAACTAGCTAGCTATTTGTCAGCTATTTAAGTCACCTGGCTAGCTACTTAGCTAGCTAGGTAGCTAGCTAGTTAAGTCAGTTAGTTAAGACAGTTGGCTAGCTAGGTAGCTAGTTGGTTGAGTCAGCTAGTTAAGTCAGCTTTCTAGCTAGTGAAGTCAGCTATCTACATCAGCATGCTAGCCAGCTGCCTAGCTGGGCGGCTAGCTATTTAAGACACCTGGCTAGCCAGTTAGCTAGCTAGTTAAGTAAGCTAGTTAATTAAGCTCACTAGCCAGCTGCTTTGGTAGGTAGCTAGGTAGTTAAGTCAGCTGGCAAGCCAGTGGGCTACATCATTAGCTAGCTAGTTAAATCAGCTGGCTATCCAATTGTTTAGCTAGGTAGCTAGGCAGTTAAGTCAGGCTGCAAGCCAGTTGGCTAGATACATAAATCAACTATTTAAGTCAGTTGGCTAGACAGTGAGCTAGCTATGTAGCTAGATAGTTAAGTCAGCTCTCTAGCCCGCTGGATAGCTAGTTAAGTCACCTAGTTAAGTCAGCTGGATATCCAGCTAGGTGGCTTCCTAATTAAGTCAGCTGTCTAGTCAGCTGGCTAGCCAGTTGTCACCTATTAAAGTCAGCTAGATAGTCAGATGGCTAGCTATATAGCAACCTAGCTAATTCAGCTTTCTAGTAAGCAGACCAGCTATTTAACACAGCTAGTTAAGTCAGCTGTCTATTCAACTGGCCAGCTAGGAGTGAGCTTGTTACACCAGCTGGCTAGCCAGCTGGATAGCGAATTAAGTCAGCTAGTTAAGTCTGTTGACTAGCCAGCTAGCTAGCTAGTAGAGAGCTAGTTAAGTCAGCTCGGTAGCCAGCTGGATAACTAGTTAATTCAACTTGTTTTTCCAGGATTCTTGCTGGTTAAGTCAACTAATTGAGTCAGTTGGCTAGCCAGCTGGCTATTTAGGTACCAAGGTAGTTAAATCAGCTGGTTAGCCAGCTCACTAGCTACTGAAGTCAGCTAGTTAATTCATCTGGTTTTCCAGCTGGCTAGGTAGGTAGCTAGCTAGTTAAGTCAGCTGGCTAGCCATCTGACTAGCTGGTTAAGTCAGCTAGTTAATTCAGCTGGTCAGCTAGTGAAATCAGATAGATAAGTCAGCTGGCTAGCTAGCTGAGTCATTTAGTTAAGTCAGCTGGCTCACCTGCTGTCTATCTGGGTAGCTAACTACTTAAGAAAGCTGACTAGCCAACAGGCTAGCTAGTTAAGTGACCTAGTTAAGTCAACTCGCTAGCCAGCTGGTTAACTAGGTAGCTAGGTAGTTAATTCAGCAGGTAAGCCAGCAATATACACCAGTAGCTAGCTAGTTATGTCAGCTGGCTAGCCACCTGACTAGCTAGAGAGTTCAGCTAGTTCAGTCAACTGGCTAGTCAACTGGCTAACTAGTTATGTCAGCTAGCTGAGTCAGCTGGCTAGCCAGTGGGCTACCTGGATAAGTGAGCTAGTTAATTCAAGTGGCAAGCCAACTGGCTAGCTAGGTAGCTACAGAGTTAATTCACCTGGCTAGCCAGCTGGCTATCTGGTTAAGTCAGCTAGTTAAGTCAGCTGGCTAGCCACATGGCTCGGTAGATAACTAGCTAATTTTGTCAGCTGGCTAGCTGGCAGGCTAGCTAGTTATGTCAGTGAGTTAAGTGAGCTGACTAGTCAGCTTGCTAGCTAGGTGGTTAGCTAGTTAAGCCAGCTGGCTATTGAAATGGCTATCTAAATAAGTCAGCTAGTTAAGTCAGCTGCATAGGCTACTGGCTAGCTAGGTGGCTGGCATGTTAAGATGGCTGGTTAGCAGCTGGTCAAGTAGGTGGTGAGATAATTAAGCCCGTTCACTAGGCAGCTGAACACCAGTATGACTGGCTACTTAAGCCAGCTTTCTATCCCACTGTTCAGCCCGACGGCTGGCT
Organism: Carlito syrichta; assembly: GCF_000164805.1. Classification (NCBI taxonomy): domain Eukaryota; kingdom Metazoa; phylum Chordata; class Mammalia; order Primates; family Tarsiidae; genus Carlito; species Carlito syrichta. Next base: position 47,252 of record NW_007161980.1, read on the forward strand.
ATTTAAACTGGCTGGGTAGCCATGTGACTAGTCTACTAGCTAGCTAGTCAGCTGCCTAGCCATCTAGCCAGCCAGGTAGCTAGCTAGTTAAACCAGCTGGCTAGCAGTCTAGCAAACCAGGTAGTAAGCTAGTTAAGTCAGCTGTCTAGCCAGTTAAGTAGCCAACTAGCTAATCAGCTAGTTAAATCAGCTAGCTATACATCTAGCTATTTAAGTCAGCTAGCAAGTCAACTAACTATTCAGCTAGCTAGTTAGTCAGCTAGCTAGTCAGGTTGCTTGTCAAATAGCTATGTAATTCAGCTAGCTAGCCTGCCTGCTAGTCAGATAATTAAGTCAGCTAGACAGCTAATTAGCCAGTTATCTAGCTAGTTAAGTCAGCTTGCTAGACCACTAGATAGCTTGTTTGCTAGCTAGTTATGTCAGCTAGATAGCCAGCTAGCTAGTCAGCTACCTAATTAATTCAGCTAGCAAACCAGCTAGTTACTTGGCTAACTAGTTGGCTAACAACTCAGCTATCTGGGTCATCTAACCAGTGGGCTCGCTCGCTATCCATAAGTTCAGCTAAATATTCAGCTCGCTATCCTGCC
>NW_007161980.1:47944-55974 GCF_000164805.1 Carlito syrichta
GGCTCACTCACCAGCTGAATAGTTAATGCAGCTTATGCAGCGGCTCACTTGCCGGCCGACTAGTTAAGTCGACTCAATTTTCGGCTCACTCACTGGCCGACTAGTTAAGTCTGACCAGTCAGCTCACTCGACAGCCAACTAAATTCAACTGACCAGTCATCACACACACCAGCCAACTAGTTAAGTTGGCTGACCAGTCGACCTGCCTACCAGCTGACTAGTTAAGTCAGTTGACCAATCAGTTTACTCACCAGTGAACTAGTTAATTCAGCTAACCAGTAGGCTCACTCGTCAGTCAACAGGTTAAGTCAGCTAACCTGTCGGGTCTCTCACTGGCTGACTAGTTAAGTCAGCTAACCTGTCAGCCTACTAGCCGTCCAACTAGTTAAGTTAGCTAACCAATCGGCTGACTAGTGGGCTAACTTGTCAGTCGACACTTTAGTCAGCTAACAAGTTGGACGACTAGTTAGGTCAGCTAACAAGTCGGCCAACTAATCAGATAACTAGTTAGGTCAGCAAATTAGTCAGCCAGTCAGTTAACTGAGCTAAGTAGTGGGCCAACTCGTCAATCAACTAGCTAAACCAGCTAAATAGTCGGCTATTTGGCCAACTTTTTTTTTTACAGTTTTATACACATCCAACTTTAACTAATTCAATGTCATTTTAACAATTACACATTTGTAATAAAAAGATGCACATCTTTAATAAGTAATTATTGTAATTTATTCTTTCTACTACAATTAAATGTCGGCTCACTCTCAGGCCAACACGTCAGCTTACTGGTCAGCTTGCTCATCAGCCGACTTGTTAAGTCATCTCACTGGTCGGCTAGCTCACTGACTGACTAGTTAAGGCAGCACACACTTCAGCTAACTTGACAGCTGACTAGTTAAGTCAGTTCACTGTTCGGCTCAATCGCTGGTCAGAAAACTTAACTAGTTTTCTGATCAGTCGCCTCACTAGCCAGCTGACTAAAGTCAGTTGACCAGTCAGTTCACTCACCAGCCGAATAGTTAAGTCAGCTGAACAGTCGGCTCATTCACTGGTAGACTAGTTAAATCACCTGAATTTTTGGCTCATTCACCGGCCAACTAGTTAAGTCAGCTGACCAGTTGACTCACTCACTGGCCGACTATTTAATTCAGGTGTCCAGTCGGCTAACTCGCCAACCGACTAATTAAGTCAGCTAAGCAGTCGACCGAGTAGCCAGCCAACTAGTTATTTCACCTAACCAATTGGCCGACTAGTCGGCCAACATGTCAGCTAAAAAGTTAGCTCAGCTAATTAGGAGTCCAAATAGTTAGACCAGCCAACTAGTTAGCCAAATAGTCGGCCGACTAGTTAGGTCAGGAAACCAGCCAGTCAACAAGCTAATTGTGCTAACTAATGGGCCAACTCGTCAGTCAACACGTTGACCCAGCTAACTAGTCGGGCAACTAGTGGGCCACCTGTTTAAGCCAGGTAATAAGTTGTCCGAGTAGTCAGCCAACGTGTTAAACCAGATAAATAGTTGAGTGACTCGTCAACCAACAAGTTAAGTAACCTAGATAACGCATTATCCATCTAGTTAAGTCAGCTAAATAACTCGTTTACCAACTAGTTAAAATAGTTAGCTAACTGGTTAACGAACTCGTTAGATCAGCTATCTATCTCATTAGCCAACTAGTTAAGTCAGCTAGCTAGGCAAGCTAGCTAATCAGCTAGCTAGCTAAGCCAGCTAGCTAAGTCAACTAGCTCACTAGTTAGCTAACTATTTAAGTCAGCTACTTAAGTCTGCTACCTATCTACTTAGGTAATTAGATAAGTCAGCTAGTTATGCAGCTAGTTAAATAGTTAACTAACTATTCAATTCAAATAGTTAAGTCAGTTAGCTAACTAGTTAAGTCAGCCAGTTAAGTCAGCTAGCTAACTAGTTAAGTCAGCTAGCTAAGTCAGCTAGTTAAGTCAGCTTTCGAATTTAGTCAGCTGGTTAAGACAACTAGGTAACTAGCTAGTGAACTAATGGGTTAAGTCAGCAGGTTGTCAGGTAGTTAGCTAGGTAACTAATGGAATACGTCAGCTGGTTGAGTCAGCTAGCTAGCTAGTTAGCAAATGGGTTGAGTCAGCTGGTTGAGTAGGTTAGCTAGCTATTTAGCTAAAGAGTTAAGTCAGTTGGATGAGTCAGCTAGCTACCTAGTTAGCTAACGAGTTATGTCAGCTCGTTGTGTCAGCTAGGTCGCACATTAGCTAATGAGTTAAGTCAGATAATTAAGTTACCTAGCTAACACATTAGATAATGAGTAAGCTAAATAGTTAACAAACTGATTAAGTCAGCTAGCTAGTTAGGCAACTAACTATTTAAGTCAGCTTGCTAGCTGGAAGCTAGCTAGTTAGCTAAGTATTTAGGTTAGCTGGGAAGCTACATAGTTAGCTAGTTAACTAATTATTTATGACAGCTGGCTAGCTAGGTAGCTGGCTGGTTAAGGCAACTAGCTAAGTCAGTTGGCTTGCTAGTTAGTGAGCTAGTTTAGTCAGTTGGATAGCCACTTGGATAGCTGGTTATTTGAACTAGTTGAGAGAACTGGCTACCCAACTGGCAAGGTGGGTACCTAGCTATTTAAGTCAGCTAGATAGCTAAATGTCTAGCTAGTGATGTCAGCGAGTTAAGTCAGCTGGCCAACCAATAGGCTAGCTTGCTAAGTCAGCTAATTTAGTTCCTGTCTAGCCAGATGACTAGGTAGGTAAGTAGCCAGATAATTCATCTTACTAGCAAACAGACTAGCTGTTCAATTCACCTAGTTAAGTCACCTGGCTAGCATGCTGGCTAGGTAGGTAGCTAGCTAGTTAAGTCAGTTAGCTAGCCAGATTCTACCTTAAGTCAGCTAGGTAAGTCAGATGGCTAGACAGTTGGCTAGATAGATAGCCAGCTAGTTAATTCAGCTGGTTAAGTTAACTGCCTAGCTAGTTAAGTCAACTCATTAAGTCAGTTGGCTATCCAGCTGATTAGGTAGTTAAAAAGCTAATTAAGTCAGGTGGGTATTCAGCTGGCTAGCTAGTTATTTCTGCTAGTTAATTCAGTTGGCTAACTAGGAAGAAAGTCACATAAGACAGCTAGTTATGTCAGCTAGCTAGCTAGTTATGTCAGCTAGTGAAGTCAGGTGGCTACCTAGATAGCTAGCTAGGTAGCTAGCTAGTTGCAATAGCTTGTTAGCTAGTTAAACTAGCTTGTTAAGTCAGCTGACTAGCTTGGTACCTAGCTGGTTAAGTAAACTAGTTTAGTCGGCTTGCTAGCTAGTTAAATCAAGGAGTTAAGTCAGCTGGCGAGTCAGATGTCAGCTGGGTACCTAGCTAGTTAAGTCAGCTGGCTACCCAGTTAACTAGTTAGTTAAGTAACCTAGTTAATTCAGTTCAATAGCCAGCGGGTTAGCTAGGTAGTTAAGTAGTTAAATCAGCTGGCAAGCCAGCAGGCTATGTAGGTAGCTAGCTAGTTAAGTCAGCTGGCTATCCAGCTGGCTAGCTAGGTACATAGGCAGTTAGGTCAGCCAGCTAGCTAGCTGTCTAGCTAGTGAAGTTACCTAGTTAAGTCAGCTGGCTAGACAGTTTGGTAGTTAGGTAGCTAGATAGTTAAATCAACTGTCTATCCTGTTGGCTATCTTGTTAATTCACCTAGTTACATCAGCTGGCTAGCCAGCTGGCTAGCTAGGTAATTGGCTACTTACGTCAGTTGGCTAGACAGCTGGCTACTTAGTTAAAATGACTAGTTAAGTCAGCTTGCTAGCCAGCTGAGTAGATATATATCAACCTTGTTTATTCAGCTGACTAGCAAGCAGGACAGCTGTTAAAGTCAGCAAGTAAAGTCAGCTGACTTGAAGCTGGCTAGCTAGGTAGCAAGCCAGTTATGTCAGTTGGCTAGCAGCAATCTAGTTAAGTAAGTCAGCAAGTTAAGACAGCTGGCTAGCCAGCTAGTCACGTAGATTGCTAATTAAGTCAGCTGTCTAGCCAACTGCTGAACTAATTACGTCAGTTAGTTGTGGCAGCTGGCTACCTAGCTGGCTAGCTGGTTAAGTCAACAAGTTAAATCAGCTGGCTAGCCAGCTGGTTAGCTAGGTAGCAAGCTAGTTATGTCAGCTGGCCAGCCTACTGGCTGGTTGATTAAGTCATGAAATTATTTCAGCTGGTTTCCCAGCTGGCTATCTAGGTAGCTAGCTAATTTAGTCAGTTGGCTAGCCACTGGTTAGCTGGTTAATACAGCTAGTTAATTCAGCTGTCCAGCCAGCTATTTAGCTAGGTTGCTAGCTAGTTAAGTCCGCTAGCTAAATCAGCTGTCAAGCAAGGTAGTTATTTATTTAAGTCAGCTAGTTAAGTCAGCTGGCTAGCTAGTTAAGTCAGTTAGTTAAGTAGCTGTCTAATTCAGTTGGCTAGCCATCTGGCTAGCTAGTTAAGTTACCTAGTTAAGTCAGTTGGCTAGGCAGCTCGCTAGCTAGTTAAAAAGCTAGTTAACTCAGATGAGTAGACAGCTGGGTACCTAGTTATTTCAGCTAGCTAAGTTAGCTTCCTCCAAGGTAACTTGTTAAGTCAGCTTGTTATGTCAGCTAGCTTGCTAGTTAAGTCAGCTAGTTAAGTCGGCTAGCTAGCTAGACCTCTAGGTAGGTAGCAAGCAATTTATTTCAGGTAGTAATGTTAGCTCGCTATCTAGGTAGCTAGCTAGTTTAGTCAGCTAATTAAGTCAGCTGGCTATCTAGTTAAGTCAGCTTATTCTGTCACCTGGCTAGTTAATGCCTAGCTGTGTAGCCAACAAGTTTATTCAGCTGGCTAACCAGCTGGCTAGCTAGTTAAGTCACCTAGTTAAGTAAGCTCACAAGGCAGCTGGATAGCTAGTTAGCTAGGTATTTAAGTCAGCTGGTATGCCAGCAGATACATAGGTAGCTCAGTAATTAAGTCAGCTGGCTAGCCAGCTGGCTATCTACTGATGTCAGCTAGTTAAGTCAGCTGAATAGCCAGCTGGAGAATGAGTTAAGACACGTAGTTGAGTCAGCTGGTTAGCTGGTTAAGTCAGCTAGTAAATTCAAGTGGCTAACCATCAGGATATCTAGGAAGTTAGCTAGTTAAGTCAGCTGGCTAGCTTGCTGGCTACCTGGTTGAGTAAGCTAGTTAATCACCTGGCTAGCCACCTGGCTAGGTAGGTAGGTAGCTAGCTTAGTAAGTCTGCTGGATAGCCAGCTGGTTAGCTAGTTAAATCAGCGAGTTAAGTGAGCTGTCTAACCTGCTGGCTAGCTAGGTGTCTAGCTAGTTAAGCTGGCTGTCTAGCCGTATGTCTATCTAGTTAAGTCAGATAGTTAAGTAAGCTAGATAGCAGGCTGACTAGCTACGTTGCTGGCAAGATAAGCCAGCTGGTTAGCAGACTGGTCAGGTAGGTGACCTAGCTCATTAATCAACTAGTTATGTCAGCCGGCTAACCAGTTGACTACCTAGTTAAGTCACCTTGTTAAGTCAGTCGGTTAGCCAGATCGCTAGCTAGTTATAAAGCTAGATAAGTCAGATGTCTAGACAACTGACTAGTTAGTGATTTAAGCTAGTTAATTCAGCTGGCTAGCTAGGTAACTAGCTAGTTAAGTAAGCTAGTTATGTCAGCTAGCAGAGGAGTTAAGTCAGCTAGATAGGTCAGCTAACTAGCTAGAGAGATAACTATGTATCTAGCTAGTTAAGTCAGTTAATTAAGTCAGCTGGCTAGCTAGTTAAGTCAGCTAATTAAGTAAGCTGGCTAGCCAACTGGCTAGCTAGTAAAGTCACCCACCTAGGTAAGTCAGCACTTTAGCCAGCTGGATACCTAGTTAGCTAGATAGTTAAGTCAGTTGGCAAGCATGTGGGATACGTATGTAGCTAACTAGTGAAGTCAGTTGGCTAGCTACCTGGTTAGCTAGTGATGTAAGCTAGTTAAATCAGTTGGCTAGCCAGATGGCTAACGAGTTTAGTCACCTAGTTGAGTCAGCTGGCTAGCCAGCTGTCTAGGTCGTTAATTCTGCTAGTTAATTCAAGTGGATATCCATGTGTCTAACTAGGTAGCTAGATAGTTAAGCTGCCTGGCTTGCTGGATGGTTATCTAGTTAAGTCAGCTAGATAGCCGACTGGCTAGCTAGGTAGCTGGCAAGATAAGACAACTGGTTAGCATGCTGGTCAGGTAGGTTTCCAGCTAGTTAAGATGGTTGCTAGCTGGCTTACCAGCAGAGTGACTGACTAGTTAATCCGGCTGGCAATCTGACTGTACAGCCATCCGGTGGCTATTTTAGCCCATTGGCTATCCAGTTGTTCAGACCGCTAGCTAGCTAACCGGCTGCCTAGCCAGCTAGCCAACCAGGCTGCTGGCTAATTAAGACAGCTGGCTAGCCGTCTAGCCAAGCAGGTAGCTAGTTTTTAAGTCAGCTGGCTAGCCAGCTAGCCAGCCTACTAGCTAGTCAGCTAGTTAAGTCAGCTATCTGGCCCGTTAGCTAGTTAAGTGAGCTATCATGTCAGCTAACTATTTAGCTACCTTGTTAAGTCAGCTAGCTAGTCATGCTGCCATTCAGCTAGCTAGTTAAGTCAGCTAGCGAGTCAGCTTGCTTTCAGTTAGGTAGTTAAGTCAGCAAACCAGCTAACTACCCAGTTAATAAGCTAATTAAGTCAGCTAGTTAGACAGCTAGATAGCTTGTTTGCTAGCTAGTTATTAGCTAGATAGTCAGCTGGCTAGTCAGCTAGCTACCTAAGTCAGCTAGCAAGTCAGCTAGTTACATAGCTAACTAGTCGGCTAGCAACTCTGCTAGCTTGGCAGCTAACTTGTAGGAACGCTCACTTTCCATCAGGACAGCTAAATAGTCAGCTCGCTTGCCTGCCAACCAGTCAGCAAACTAGCCAGATGGCTCGTCAGCCAACAGGTCAGTTAACATGTCAGCTCACTCACAGGCTAACAGGTCAGCTAACTAGTTGGTTTTCACACCAGCTGATTAGATAACTCAACTCACTGCTTGGCTCGCTCTCCGGTTGACTAGTTAAGGCAGCTCACCCATCATATCACTGGAAGGTCGACTAGTTAACTCGGCTCTCTGGTCGGATCAGTTGTCGGTCTACTAGTTAAGTCTTCTGAGCTGTTGCCTCACTCGTCAGCCGACTAAATTCAGCTGACCAGTCAGTTCACTCGCCAGCCAATTAGTTAAGTCAGCTGACAGGTCGGCTCACACATTGGTCAACTAGTTAAATCAGCTGACATGTCTGCTTACTCGACCACCAACTAGTTGTCAGCTGACAATTCAGCTCACTCACAGATGACTTGTTAAGTTAGCTCACCTGTGGGTTCACACATAGGCCGACTAGTTAAGTCAGGTAACTGGTCAGACTACTACCTGGTCATCTAGCTGAGCTTGCTAACCAATCGGCCAACTAGTCGGGCAACTTGTCAGCTGATAAGTTAGCTCAGGTAACTAGCAAGCCTACTAGTTAGGTCAACTAAATAGTTGATCAACTAGTCATCCGAATATTTAGTTAAGGAAAACAGCATGTCAACTAGTTAACCAAGCTAACTAGTGGGCCAACTCGTCAGTCAACTCTCTGACAAAGCTAACTAGTCAGTTGTCTAATCAACCATCTTGTTAAGCCAGCTAAGAAGTCGGCTGTGTAGTCAGGAACGTGTTAAACCAGCTAACTCATCAGCCAACTGGTCACCCAACAAGTTGTCACCTAGCTAGCTCGTTAACCACCTAGTTAAGTCAGCTAATTTACTCATTTATCAACTAGTTATAACAGTTATCTCACTCATTAACCAACTCGTTAAATCAGGCAGCTATCTCATTAGCCAAGTAGTTAAGTCAGCTAACTAAGTCTACTAGCAAAACAGCTAGCTAGGTAAGTCAGCCTAGCTATCTCGTTAGCCAACTAGTTAAGTCAGCTAACTAAGTCTACTAGCTAAACAGCTAGCTAGGTAACTCAATAAGCTAAGTCACCTAGCTCACTAATTAGCTAACTATTTAAGTCAGCTACTTAAGTCTGCTACCTAACTAGTTAGCTAATTAGTTAAGTCAGCT
>NW_007161981.1:0-335 GCF_000164805.1 Carlito syrichta
TGCTATATAGCTAGCAAGCTTGCTAGTTAGCTGACTTAACTATATGACTTAATTAGCTAAGCTGCTGTCTAGCCAGTTGATTTAAGTAGTAAACTACCTTGCTAGCCAGCTGGCTAGGCAGGTTATTTAACTAGGTGACTCAACTAGCTAGCCAGTGGACTAGACATTTGACTTAACTCTCTAGCGACCTAGCTAGCCAGGTGTCTAGGCAGCTGACTTAACTAGGTGATTTAACTAGCTAGCCAGCTAGCTAACATGCTGACCTAACTACCTAGCTACCTAACTAGCCAGCTCGATAGCCAGCTGTCTTAACTAGCTAGGTACCTATGTAGCCC
>NW_007161982.1:0-725 GCF_000164805.1 Carlito syrichta
TGACTTAACTTGCTAGCTACCTAACTAGCCAGCTCATTTAATTGTTAACTAACTAGCTGCCTAACTAGTTGGCTGACTTTAATAGTAAGTTAACCAGCTAACTACCTATCTAGCAAGTGGACTTAAATAGTTAGATGCCTAGCTAGCTAGCTGACTTATCCAGCTAGCTAACTAGTTAGTTTACTCGTTATATAACGTGCTAGCTATCATCATCTGACTTAACTCATTAGCTAATGAACAAGCTAGCTACTCAACCAGCTGAGTTAACTCTTTAGCTATCTAGCTAGATAGCTGACTCATCCAGCTGACTTAACTCCTTAGCTAAATATCTAGCTAGCCTACTCAAACAGCACACTCAACCCGTTTGCTAACTAGCTAGCTAGCTGACACAATCAACTGACTTAACCCGTTAGTTAGCTAGCTAACTACCTGTCTCAATCTGCTGACTTAACCTGTTAGCTAACTGCCTAGCTAGCTCTCTTAGACAGCTGACTAAATTAGAAAGCTGACTTAACTAGCTGACTTAGCTAGGTGTCTTAACTACTTAGCTACCTTACTTAACTGGCTGACTTAACTCGATAGCTAGCTGACTTAACTACCTGAATTCAATATTTAGCTAACTATTTAACTAGCTGATATCTAGCTGATTTCATAATTAGCTATCTAGTTAGGTATCAGACTTAAGTAGCTGACTTAAATAGTTAGCTAACTAGTGAGCTAGCTGA
>NW_007161983.1:0-1271 GCF_000164805.1 Carlito syrichta
CTGGTCAGCGGCCTAGCTAATTAATCAACTAGTTAAGTAAACTGGCTAACCAGTTGGCTAGCTCTTTAAGATACCTCATTAAGTCAGTAGACCAGGCAGCTCCCTGGCTAGTTAAAAAGCTAGTAAAGTCAGATGACTAGACAGCTGACCAGCTTGTTATTTCAGGTGGTTAAGTCAGCTTGCTATCTAGGTAGATAGCTCATTAAGTCAGCTAGTTATATCAGATAGCTAGCTAGTTAAGTCAGCTACTTAAGTCACCTAGCTAGATATTAACTAGCTAGGTAGCTAACTAGTTAGCTCAGCTAGTAAAGTCAGCAAGCTAGCTGGGTAGCTAGCTAGTTAAGTCTGCTAGTTAAGTCAGTTGGCTAGCCAGATACCTTGCTGGGTAGCTAGCTTAAGTCAATTGGTTACCCAGATGCCTAGCTACTTAATTCACCTACTTAAGTCAGCTCACTAGCCAGCTGTTTAGCTAGTTAGCATGGTATTTAATTCAACTGGCAAGCCAGCGAGATACGTAGGTAGCTAGCTATTTAAGTCAGTTTGTTAACCCCCATCTAGCTAGTGATGTCTGCTAGTTAAGTCAGCTGGCTAGTCAGCTGGCTATCTAGTTATGTCAGTTAGTTGAGTCAGCTGGCTAGCCAGTTGGCTAGCTGGTTAAGTCAGCTAGTTAGTTAGAGTGGCTAGCCAACTGGCTAGCTAGGTAGCTCGCTAGTTACATCAGCTGGCTTGCCAGCTTGCTAGTTTAAGCTCGGAATTTAAACCAGCTGGCTAGCAAATTGGCTAGGTAGGTAGCTAGGTAATTAAGTCAGCTGGCTAGCCCACTGCCTAGCTACGTTAATTCAGTGAGTTAAGTGAGCTGGCTAGCTAGGTGGCTAGCTAGTTAAGCCAGCTGACTAGTTGAATGGCTATCTGGTTAAGTCAGCTAGTTAAGTAAGTTTATTAGTCAGCAGGATAGCTATGTGGATTGCAAGTTAAGCTGGCTGGTTAGCAGGCTGGTCAGGTAGTAAGTAAGCTGTCTACCTGACTGACAAGCAAGCTGACTGGCTAGTTTATCCAGCTGACTATCCGACAGTACAGCCAGCCGGATGGCTATTTAAGCCGGCTGGCTAGCCACCCGGTTAGCCCACTAACTATCTAGCTGGCTACCTAGCCAGCTAGCCAACCAGATAGCTAGCTACTTAAGCTAGTTCACTAGCTGTGTAAAGAACCACTTAACAAGCTCATTAAGTCAGTTGGCTAGCCAGCTATCCAGCAAAGTAGCTAGTCAGCTA
>NW_007161984.1:0-520 GCF_000164805.1 Carlito syrichta
CACTAACTATCTAGCTGGCTACCTAGCCAGCTAGCCAACCAGATAGCTAGCTACTTAAGCCAGTTCACTAGCCGTGTAAACAACCATTTAACAAGCTCATTAAGTCAGTTGGCTAGCCAGCTATCCAGCAAAGTAGCTAGTCAGCTAGTTAAGTCAGCTAGCCAGCCATCTAGCTAGTTAAGTCAACTAGCAACTCAGCTAAATATTCAGCTAGCTAGTGAAGTGAGCAAGCTAGAAAGTTAGGTAGCTTGTTAACTAGCTAGTTATTTCAGTTAGATAGCCAGCTAGCTAGTCAGCTAGCTAGTTAAGGCAACTAGTTACTTAAATCAACTAGTTACTTAACTAACTAGTCTGCTAGCAACTCAGCTATCTTGTCAGATAACTAGTTGGCTCACTTGCTTTCCATCAGGTCAGCTAATTAGTTGGCTCACTCGCCTGCAAACAGGTCATCAAAGTAGTCGGCTCGCTCGCCAGCCAACAGGTCAACTTCATTTTTGGCTCACGTGCAGGCAAACAAGTC
>NW_007161985.1:0-756 GCF_000164805.1 Carlito syrichta
ATACTTGACTGTTAGTGACGTCTGATACTACTTGCCTTGTGAGTGCCATCTGATACTACTTGATTCTTAGATCCGTCTGATGCTACTTAGTTCTTAGTGCCGTGTGATTCTCCTTTCCATACTAGTTCCGTCTGATACTCTTTGCATTATTAGTGCCGTCTAATACTCCTTTTTTGTTAGTGCCATCTGATACTCCTTGCCTTATTAGTGCCATCTGCTACTCCTTGCCTTTTTACTGCCACCTAATACTCCTTGCCTTATTAGTGCCGTCTGATATTACTTGCCTTATTAGTGCCGTCTGATCCTATTTGCCTTATTAGTGCCGTCTGATTCTACTTGCCTTATTAGTGCCGTCTGATACTACTTGCCTTATTAGTGCCGTCTGATACTACTTGCCTTATTAGTGCCATCTGATACTACTTGCCTTTTAGTGCCATCTTATTCTACTTCCTTCTTAGAACCGTCTAATCCTACTTGCCTTATGTATGAAGTGTGATACTACTTGCCCCATTAGTGCCATCTGGTACTACTTGCCTTATTAGTACTGTCGGATACGACTTGCCTTATTACTTGCCTTATTATCGCCTTGTGATACTACTTACCTTAATAGTGCCGTCTGATACTCCTTGACTTTTTGTGCCCTCTGATACTCCTTGACTTATTAGTGCCGTGTGATACTCCTTGACTTATTAGTGCCATCGGATACCACTTTCCTTCTTAGTGCCGTATGATATTTCTTCCCTTCTTACTGCCGGC
>NW_007161986.1:0-442 GCF_000164805.1 Carlito syrichta
AGCCCCAGCCTCCAGTCTTTCTCTTTTACCTTTGGAGAAGGGGTGGGTGCCAAAGGCCATGGCACTTAACCCCAACCTCCAGATTTCCCACCACCCCATCTTACAAAACTATAGCCCAATAGCACAATCAGGAAATGGACATTTATATAATTCATCGGCCTAATTCAGATTTTACCACTTTACATGCATGCATTTGTCAGTGTGTATGCATTTAATTCCATGCAATTCTAGTCCATGTATTAATTCCTGTGACTGATGCCACGGTACAAATCACAACAGTTTCAGGACAAAGACCCCCAAGGTTGCCCTTTTGTAATCCCAGGCATCTCCCTCCCATCTCTATCCCTGACCTTGCCAACCACTAGGCTGTTTTATGTCTCCATAATTTTGCAGAATCTTATGGTATGTCATCTTTTGACTTTCTGACAGCCCTTTTAACCAG
>NW_007161987.1:0-808 GCF_000164805.1 Carlito syrichta
GTAATTACATAGATTTAAAAATTCTCAAGAATGTGATAACCCCCCAAATCTTTTCAGATAATAAAAAAAATCTAATTCTAAGTTGTGATTAGAGTTTTACTATGAAATCTTAGATGATTTGTGTTTTTTCAGTATATACAAAACCCTATAGAACTAAGTAAGCTACCCAAGGAGAAAATGTCCTATGGCTAAGATAGTCAACAAAGGAAAAAATTTAAACCCAAAATTTACACCCCTTTACATAGGACTTCTCAGAGACATATGCTAATATATACTTAAACTGTATAAAGAGGGGCATAATATATAGTGTTCTCCTATAATTTTTATGTGTGGTATTATTATTACAGAGCAGATTAAGGGACTATTGATTGTTTGCTATAAACTACATGGAGTATTGTAGTAAGTATACAGAATTTTAACAGGGAAAGAAGAAAACACTGATTTCATCTTGAAAGGAAAATTATTGAAACAGAAAAACATAGTTATGCTTACTATGACATGGAGAAACAAGAGAGTTTATAAATTAATTTATAATGTAAGAGTATATGAATTAGCATAAAACCTCAAACTACAAACTTTCTTTTATAATGTCTAATATTCAATCAGAAATTACCAGACAGATATTTTCTACTGGTTAGGATATGTATTCCCACAGTAGCAATGAGGTACAGCTGAATAAACTACAAAATCATTAAAAATAAAAATACATAGATAACTAGAAGAAAGGATGCAAAGAAGGTAACATAAACTAAAATGAGGAGTCTTTTCATATTTCTCCTTTCATCAGAAGTGATCTCTCTACAACAAT
>NW_007161988.1:0-801 GCF_000164805.1 Carlito syrichta
AAATAATAAATACTCCATACTTTTTAGCTATGATTCTGTCTTTTTTTTTAACAACCATGAAAACATTAGTTGAGATTTCTTTCTTGACATATTGATAATATTATTTATGCAAATGTCACAACAAAATATTCAATTAGGAAACCGGAAAATTAAAAATTAGACATTGCCTAAAGCCCATGGGTTCGAGCAAAGCTTCTGCTACTTGGTGAGACTTCATCTCTACAATTAAGAAAAAAATATCCATGTGTTGCAGCATGGTCCCGTATTTTAGACTATTTGGAAGCCTCAAGTGGAAAGATTGTCTGAAGTGGAAGGATTGTAGAATGGGTGATAGTGATAGTGCAGCTTGGGTGATGGAGTAAAAGTTCAACTAAAAAAAATAGTATATTCTGGAAATTTTTTACTTTAATAATCTGTTTTAAAAAACATGTAATTCCTGACAACTAAAACAATATTTTAAAGTATTTTAAAAAAGGTACATAAATATCTACAACATACATCAAATCACCACTTCCTCAGTTGGGGACATATATATTTCACTAATCAACCCTACATGGAGAAATTAGAATAGAGTTTGAAATAGAGAAATACCAGCCTGTGGTCCAACAGATGAACATAATCAATTTCTTTTTCAAATTTTCATGAAATCTCTAGTGTTTATTTTCTGAGTAAGTGATAACTTACATTCTTTGGAAGGTGGCATAGAGAATTTTGACAACAGGGAAAGCTGGGAGGAATGGAGTGGATATTTTAGGAATTAAGGGGTGAAGTATAAGAGGTTTAGAAAAACCACATAGAAAA
>NW_007161989.1:0-771 GCF_000164805.1 Carlito syrichta
CAAATGTCACAACAAAATATTCAATTAGGAAACCAGAAAATTAAAAATAAGACATTGCCTAAAGCCCATGGGTTCGAGCAAAGCTTCTGCTACTCGGTGAGACTTCATCTCTACAATTAAGAAAAAAAATATCCATGTGTTGCAGCATGGTCCCGTATTTTAGACTATTTGGAAGCCTGAAGTGGAAGGATTGTCTGAAGTGGAAGGATTGTAGAATGGGTGATAGTGATAGTGCAGCCTGGGTGATGGAGTAAGAGTTCAACTAATAAAAATAGTATATTCTGGAAATTTTTTACTTTAATAATCTGTTTTAAAAAACATGTAATTCCTGACAACTAAAACAATATTTTAAAGTATTTTAATAAAGGTACATAAATATCTACAACATACATCAAATCACCACTTCCTCACTTGGGGACATATATATTTCACTAATCAACCCTACATGGAGAAATTAGAATAGAGTTTGAAATAGAGAAATACCAGCCTGTGGTCCAACAGACGAACACAATCAATTTCTTTTTCAAATTGTCATGAAACCTCTAGTGTTTATTTTCTGAGTAAGTGATAACTTACATTCTTTTGAAGGTGGCATAGAGAATTTTGGCAACAGAGAAAGCTGGGAGGAATGGAGTGCATATTTTATGAATTAAGGGGTGAAGTATAAGAGGTTTAGAAAAACCCCATAGAAAAAATATAAACTATCAAGCACCACAGAGTTATTACTGGGTTAAATCTTTTTCCCCAAAGTATCGGAAGGGAGCAATTAGA
>NW_007161990.1:0-420 GCF_000164805.1 Carlito syrichta
AAGACACAGCCCGATTGTTTGCTGATGCACCATCTAACAGGAACTCTAGGCCCTAGGCTGAGGCCTCCTTCCAAAATGATCTCTGTCTGTTCACGATGATCCCAACTCCATTCACAAATGGATGCTATTCTTATTTTCCTTTTTTCATTTTTTCTTTGATTCAGCGTCTCACTCCAAGACCTAGGTTAGAGGGTGGTGACTCGCTTCCAGCCACCACAGCTTTGGCCCACTGGGCTCCTGTGACCTTTTCCCTGGGCTTACCAAGAGCCAGAACAACAGGCGCATGCCAATGCCCGGCTCTTTTGGGATGGAGGGTAAAGACGAGTCTCGCTGAGGTGCCTGGGCAGGTCTCGGCCCATGGGCTCGGGCCAAACACTGGCCTCAGCTGCCCAAAGCACTGTGATGGCGAGAATGAGCTCC
>NW_007161991.1:0-940 GCF_000164805.1 Carlito syrichta
TCAGGTGCCCATCTTCCTGGCCACTCCATAGGCTGAGGCGGGAGCATCGTTGGATCCCGCGATTTCGAGGTTGGTGGTGAATGTCAGCTGTGTCCTTGGGTCCCAGCCTGGACCACAGAGCCATACCCTGTCTCCAAAAGCATCAGAATCGTACACAGATTTTCAGCTGTGTGTGGTGTGTTCACAGGGTGACTGTCTTTAGATCCAGGAAAAATGGGATGAGGGGAAGAAATGTCTTTGGGTGAGTGAGGGATGTGTCCCTTGACTTTCTTGGTGGAAAGTCCTCATCACTGAGTTGGAGGGTCGGCCTTCCTGAGGCACATTTCACATCTTTGGAAGGAGAGTTGACAAGAACCTGGCCAGGGAGACTTGGGTACTCCCACATCAAAGTGGGAGCAGCCATAGGAGGGATTTGTGGGTGAAAGGTGCCAAGCTTGGGGGACTTTCACATTGGGGGCAGCATGGGGGAAGGACTGAGGGAAGAAGGTTTGCAGGAGAATGGATTTCTTTCTTTCCTTTCTTTCTACCATCCTTACACCCTTTCTTTCTTTCTTTCTTTCTTTCTTTCTTTCTTTCTTTCTTTCTTTCTTTCTCTTTTTTTCTTTCTTTCTTTCTTTCTTTCTTTCTTTCTTTCTTTCTTTCTTTCTTTCTTTCTTTCTTTCTTTCTTTTCTTTCCTCACTAGGTTGTCCAGGCTGCTATCAAACCAGCCAAGTTGGGTCATCCTCTTGGCATAGTCTCCCAAACTCCTGTGATCACAGGTTTCCCATTTCATCAACATCCTGTTATTTTGCCTGGTCTTGAACTCTGTGCCGAATGTGATCCACTAGTCGAGGTCTGCCCCATCCAAGGTTTTCTGGGTTTTGCTTGTGGTCGAGGTGTGGTCTTGCTATGGTGTCCAGCCTGGTCGGGACCTCTTGGGCTCCAGCCATCTTCCCATCT
>NW_007161992.1:0-11451 GCF_000164805.1 Carlito syrichta
ATCACAGAAGCAAAAAACAGAGTTCCATATGTTCTCACTCCTGAGCTAAACTTGATCACTTATATTGCTGTAAGAAAGTGATTGGCATTAGTGGAAACCTGTTTAGGGGGACGGGTAAGATTGACAGTGGAGGGATATTGCTAAGTAAGGGCGGGGCATACCTAATCAATCAGGGACCCTGCATAGCCATAGTTTATATATCTAACTCTGAATTGTACCCCATATTTCTTAAAAAATTAAAATAAATAAATGAAAGCAGGAAAATATGTAAATGACTTCATTTGTTTATTCTGTTCTTTACTTTTTTTTATTTAACGAAGGTTACAATTCAGGGTTGGATTTAGAAATGATCATTATGATGGGATTGATTTTTAAGTATTTTATAATCCTCCAATGATAACTCCTATTCCTTTTAATACTTTGGAATTCATGGTATAATTCTGCCTTCCAAATTGACAACTACAGTGTTTCTCACATAAATTCTGAATGTTTTATTCTGCCTAAATTGAAACGTGTTGAGATTCCAGATCTAAATCATTTTTAGTAAACTGAACCTTGAGTTTCAGTGTACCTAAGTGCTATTCAGAGTGCAGACTGCATAATACATCTTAAAATTTTAGAAAATAAAGCAGTATCATAATTTAATACAGCTTTTTACATTCTTAAAATTTGTGTACACTTTCATGGTGCACTTCGTATTTTCTGCCTTTTAATTTTGATTAAACATTGCAGATGTGCAATCCTTAGAGAAAAGTTTCCCTTATTTATTTGAAGGACATATAAAATCACATTCCCTTTATATTTTAACCCAATTTATATTTTTAAAAGAGCATTTCTTTTGAATCCCCTAGTATTTTCTCTACCTAAGACATAATGCTCTACCCTGCAACAAAGTATCCGATTAATCTGATTCTTTTAATTACTAAGCATTTAAAATGAGGCACACAGAAAAAAGAGAATTTGGGGACCAATTTATAAACCAAAATAACATGGAGATTAACAAAGACGTAAGTATTTGGGCTCTGAATTAGTATAAAAATTTAGAAAATTAAAAATTCTGGAAAATTGATTATGATCTTAGAAAAGAAATGTTCAAGTCCTGTAGGAAAAACTGCTCAAAGGCAGTTACACAGTACTAAAAACATCCAAAAACTTTCTAAACTAAAGAAAGTGCTAAAATATTGTTTGGTTATGTTATAACCAAGCCTCAACAGGACTCCATGACCATAATAATAAAAGTCTACCTCTTGGCAACTGCCTCAGGTTCCCTCCCAGTTTGGGAGTTTCTCAGTCCACTCAATAAAGACTGCATTATAAAAAAAAAAACTAGCTCTTTTAGAGGATTCTTGAATGGTTACATATCACTGGAGAAATTTTTGGATAGGTGTGAACACAAGGTTCTCTTCACTTCTTGGGAATGAAATCCACCTTGTCTACCGCATTTGGCAGAGCACTGGACACCAGTGCTAGAAGCCTAAGAAATGCTCAGTATTCAAGTTAGCAAACATTATGATGTCAAAGTTCTGAGACTGATGTCATGAATGACAATTTGAAATTCTTTTTTCCCTGACTTTACTTAACTCTTTTAATGTAATATTAGCCTTTTAGTCAATCTACGGATTTATGAAATAACGATTAAGTTATCATCATTCTTCTCAGACATGGAAATTGCAATAAAGTATTCATATGAAATGATAAGCAATCACGAAAAGCCAAAAGAATATTATCAAAAGAAATAAAGCAGGGGCTATCGCAGTTCCAGAATTCAAACTTCACTATATGTTTACAGTAATCAACACAGCCTGGTATTGGTACAAGAATAGGTCCATAGGCCAATGGATCAGGACAGAGAATGAAATCCTGAAATCCTCAACGAACTCATCTTTGAAAAATCCTCCTAGGCCCACTGGGTAATAGAGAATATATTCAGTAAATGGTGCTGGGAAAAGGCTGACAACATGCACAAGGTTGAAACAGGACCCCTATCTATCACCATACACATTAACTCTAAATGGATCAAAGAGCTAAATGTAAAACAGCCAATTATAATAATCATAGAAACGCAGGAGGCACCATTAGGGAAAATGGAATCGGAAACCAATTCTTCTTCAGTGCCCTAAATACACATGCCTTAAGACTTAAGTAAGACAAGTGGGGTCTCGCCAAATTCATATACTTCTGCAAAGCAAAAGAAACCATCAGAAGCGTAGGGATAAAGTCAATAGAATGGGAAAAAAGATTCTCCACCTATATATCTGTAAAGAGGTATTACATTTAGGATCTACAAGAATCTCAAACACTCAGAAAAAACGGAAAAACATTCACTTTGAAAAGTGTTCAAAATACGTGATTGGACACTTTCATTGGAAGGGATACAGGCAGCCAGCAGACACATGAAAATTGCTCAGCCTCCCTCATCATCAAAGAAATGCATATGAAACCAATTTGAAATACCACATACCCCCTGTAAGACTGGCCATCATTAATAAAACAAACCATAACAGATGCAGGTCAGGATTTTGGAAGAAATAAATGCTTCTACACTGCGTGTGGACTGAAAAATAAAGCAACATCTTTGTAAAATAGTGTGGTGGTTTGTAAAGGGACAAGATCTTGACCGACTATGTGACTCAGAAATTCCCCTGTAGAGAATATACCTGGAGGAACTCAAATCATTTTACCAAAAAGATACCTGCACCCATATGTTTTTCGCAGCTCTGATCACAATTGAATAAATCATGGTACCAAACATGTTGCCCATCAAAACTGGAATGGGTAAAACAAATGAGTTCCATACACAGTGGAATATTATGCAGCCATCAAAAAGAAAATATAGAAAGATTTTGCAGAATGTTTGATGGATATCAGTAGGTCATTTTCAGTGATTTATCACAGAACCAAAGAACAGAGTTCCATATGTTCTCACTCATGAGCTGAACTGGATCTCTTATAGTGCTGTAAGCAAGTGATTGGCAGTAGTGAAAACCTGTTTATGGGAAGGAGTGAGATTGGCAGTGGAGTGTAACTGATAAGGAAAGGAGGGGCATACCTCATCATTCAGGGACATGTATAATGAATAGATATACATCTAACTGTGAATTGTGACCCATATTTTTTAAAAAATTAAAATAAATAGATAAATGAAAGCTGTAAAACATGCAACTGACTTTAGTTGTTTCTTCTATTTTTTAAATTTTTTTTTACTTTAAAAATGGTTATAATTCTGGGTTCAGTCTATAAATGTTCAATATGCAGGGATTATTTTTTTTAAGAATTGTATGATACTCCAATGATAACTCCTTTTCCTTTGAATATGTTGGAATACATGGTACAATTCTGCCTTCAAAATTGACAACTACAGTGTTTCTCGCATAAATTCTGAATGTTTTGCTGTGCCTAAATTGAAACTTGTTGAACTTCCAGATCTACATCATTCTTAGAAAACTGAACCTTGAGATTCAGTGTACCTAAGTGCTATTCAAAAGGCAGAATGCATAATAAATCTTAAAAATGTTAGATAATAAGACCGTATCACACTTTAATACAACTTTTTTTTTTTTTGAGTTGGAGTCTCACTCTGTCGCCCAGACTGGAGTGCAGTGGCTGCTCCCGGCCCCCGCAGCCTCGACCTGCTGGTCTCTGGCAATCCTTCCGCCTCAGCCTTCCGAGTAGCCGGAATTACAGGCGCGCGTTACCACACCCAGCAGATTTTTGATTTATTGTAGAGATGAGGTCTCGCTGCCCAGGCGGGTCTCAAACCCGCGGGCTCAGGCAATTCACTCACCTTAGCCTCCCAAAGGCGCGGGATTACAGGCTGAGCAACCAAGTCCGGCTACAACTTTTTTCCTTCATAAAATTTGTGTAAATTTTCTTGGTGCACTCTATATTTTCCGCTTGTTAATTTTGATTAAATGTTACTGAAGTGCAAACCTGAGAGCAAAGTAATCACATTCCCTTTATATTTTAGCCCAATTTATACTTCTAAAGGAGTATTTCCATTGACTTCCCTAGTATTTTATCTACATAAGACATAATGCTGTACTGTGCATCAAAGTATCTGATTAATCTGATACTTTTAATCACCAACCCTTTAAAATGAGTCACACAGAAAAAAGAGAATTTGGGGGCCAATATGTATAAACCAAAAGAACATGGAGATGTACAATGTAGGAAGCATTTGAGCTCTGCATTAATTTACAAATTTAGATAATTGAAAATTCTGGAAAATTGATTATGATCTTAGTAAAAGTAAAGTTTAAATCCTGTAGGAAAAACTTCTCAAAAGCTGATACACAATACTAAAAACATCCAAAGTTTCTAAAAAAGAAAAAAAAACTACCTCATTCAGAAGATTCGTGAATCATCACTTACCCTGGAGAAATTTTTGGATGTGTTCACCAAGTGAACACAAGGTTATCTTCACTTCTTTGGAATGAAATCCATCGTGTCTACCGCATTTGGCAGAGAACTGTACACAAGTGCTTGAAGACTAAGGATTGCTCAGTAGTCAAGGTCCCTCCCATTATGATGTCAAAGGTCTGAGGATGATGTCATAGAAGACAATTTGACATGCTTGTTTCCCTGAATTTACCTACCTCTTTTTTTTTTTTTTGAGTTGGAGTCTCACTCTGTCGCCCAGACTGGAGTGCAGTGGTGCTCGCAGCCACCGCAGCCTCAGCCTGCTGGGCTCCAGCGATCCTTCTGCCTCAGCCTTCCAAGTAGCTGGAATTACAGGCATGCGCTACCACGCCCAGCTGATGTTTTGATTTATTGCAGAGATGAGGTCTCGTTGCCCAGGTAGGTCTCGAACTCATGGGCTCAGGCAATTCACTCACCTCAGCCTCCCAAAGTCGAGGGATTACAGGCTGAGCCACTGAGCCCAGCTCCCTACCTCTTTTAATGTAAAAATTAGCCTTTTAGTCAATTTACACATTCAATGAAACAACCATTAAGTTAACATCATTCTTATCAGACGTGGAAATTACAAAAAAGAATTCATATGAAACCATAAACCATCATGAATATAAAAAGAAACCTATCAAAAGAAACAAAGCAGAGCTATTGCAATTCCAGACTTCAAATTTTACTATATGTTTACATAATCAACACAGCCTGGCATTGGTACAAGAATATGAGAATAGGCCAATGGATCAGGACAGAGAATGAAATGCTCAAATTCTCAACCAACTCATCTTGGAAAAAACCTCCAAGACTAACTGGGTAATGGAGAACATATTCAGTAAATGGTGCTTGAAAAAGGCTGACAACATGCACAAGATTGAAACAGGAACACTATCTTTCAACATACACATTAACTCTATATGAATCAAAGACCTAAATCTAAACAACAAATTACAAAAATCTAAGAAAACGCAGGAAACACCATCAGGGAAACTGGAATCAGAAACTAATTCTTCTGGGCCCTAAATATCCATGCCTAAAGACATAACTAAGACAAGTGGGATCTCATGAAATTAATACTTCTGCAAAACAAAAGAAACCATCAGAAGGGCAGGGATAGAGCCAACAGAATGGGAAAAACGTTGCTCCACCTATATATCTGTAATGGAACATTACATCTAGGATCAACAAGAAACTCAAACACTCAGAAACATCAGACAAACATTCACTCTGAAAAGTGTGCAAAATACGTGATTGGACACTTTTCATAAGAAGAGATACGGGCAGCCAGTAGACACATGAAAATTGCTCAGCCTCAGTCATCGTCAAGGAAATGAAAATGAAACCACTTTGAAATACTACATATCCCCTGTAAGACTGGCCATCATTAATAAAACAAACCATAACAGATGTAGGTCAGGATTTTGGAAGAAATAAATGCTTCTACACTGCATGTGGACTGAAGAGCACAGCAACATCTTTGAAAAATAGTGTGGTGGTTTGTAAAGGGACAAGATCTTGACTGACCATGTGACTCAGATATTGCGCTGTAGAGAATATAACTGGAGGAACTCAAATCATTTTACCAAAAAGATACCAGCCCCCGTAAGTTTTTTGTAGCTCTAATCACAATTGCAAAAAAACATGGTACCAAACATGTTGCCCGCAAAGCTGGAATGGATAAAATAAAAGAGGTATATACACAGTGGAATATTATGCAGCCATAAAAAAGGAAAGATAGAAGGATTTTGTAGAACGTTTGATGGATATGTGGTAGGTCATTTTCAGTGATTTATCACAGAACCAAGGAACAGAGTTCCATATGTTCTCACTCATGAGCCGAATTGGATCACTTATACTGCTGTAAGAAAGTGATTGGCAGTAGTGGAAACATATTTAGGGGAAGAGGTGAGATTGGCAGTGGAAGGATACTACTAAGGAAGGGAGGGGCATACCTCTCAACCAGAAACCCTGCATAATCAATGATTGTATATCTAACTCTGAACTGTAACCCACATTTTTAAAAATATTAAAATAAATAAATTAATTAATTAATTAATTAAAGCTGCAAAACATTCGAATGACTTTATTTGTCTACTCTTTTTTTTACTTTAAAAATGGTTACAATTCAAGGTTGGACATAGAAATGGTCATCATGCAGGAATTTATTTTTTAAGAATTGTATAACACTCCAATGATAACTTCATTTCCTTTAATACGTTGGAATACAGGGTATAATTCTGCCTTTAAAATGGACAACTACAGTGTTTCTCCCATAAATTCTGAATGCTTTATTCTGCCTAAATTGAAACTTGTTGAGATTTCAGATCTATATCATTCTTAGAAAACTGATTCTTGAGATTCAGTGTACCTAAGAGCTATTCAAAAGGAAGAATGCATAGTAATTCCAAAACATTTTAGAAAATAAAAGAGTATCATAATATAATACAGCTTTTTTCAATCTTAAAATTTGTGTAAATTTTCGTGGTGCACTCCGTTTTTTCTGCTTGTTAATTTTGATTAAATGTTACAGAGGTGCAATCCTTGGAGAGAAGTAATCACATTCCCTTTATATTTTAACACAATTTTTACTTTTAAAAGAGTATTTTCATTGAATCCCCTAGTATTTTCTCTACGTAAGACATAATGCTGTACTCTGCAACAAAGTATCCGATTAATATGATACTTTTAATCTCCAACCATTCAAAATGAGGCACACAGAAAAAACAGAATTTGGGGGCCAATATGTATAAACCAAAATAACATGGAGATGTACAAAATAGTAAGTATTTGGGGTCAGCATTAGTTTAAAAATTTAGATAATTGGAAATTCTGGAAAATTGATTATGATCTTAGCAAAAGCAAAGTTTAAGTCTTGTAGGGAAAACTGCACAAAGTCTGTTAACAATACTAAAAACATCCAAAAACTTTCCAAACTAAAGAAAGGGCTAAAATATTATTTGGTTGTGCTATAACCAAGTTCCATCAGGACTCTGTGCTCATAATAATAAAAGACAACTTCGTGGGTAACTCCCTCAGGTCCCCTCCCAGTTTGGAAGTTTATCAGTCCTCTCAGTAAAGACTGCTTAAAAAAAAAAAAGAATACCTCGTTTAGGGGATTCTTTAATGGTCACTTACCCCTGGAAAAATTTTTGGATGTGTTCACCATGTTAAAACATGTTTATCTTCACTTCTTTGGAATGAAATTCAACGTGTCTACTGCATTTAGCAGAGCACTGTACACAAGTGCTTGAAGCCTAAGGATTGCTCAGTAATCAAGGTCTCTCCCATTATGATGTCAAAGG
Organism: Carlito syrichta; assembly: GCF_000164805.1. Classification (NCBI taxonomy): domain Eukaryota; kingdom Metazoa; phylum Chordata; class Mammalia; order Primates; family Tarsiidae; genus Carlito; species Carlito syrichta. The sequence continues at coordinate 7,707 of NW_007161992.1, forward strand.
TCAGAGACTGATGTCATAAATGACAATTTGACAAGCTTGTTTCCCTGACTTTACTTACCTCTTTTAATGTAAAAATTAGCCTTTTAGTCAATCTACAGATTCAATGAAAAAACTTTCAGTGAAAGTTAACATCATTCATCTCAGACCTGAAAATACAAAAAGAATTCATATGATACCATAAACCATCATGAATAGACAAAAGAATTTATCAAAAGAAACAAAGCAGGAGCTATTGCAGTTCCAGACTTCAAATATTGCTATATGTTTACAGAAATCAACACAGCCTGGTATTGATACAAGAATATTTTCAAAGCCCAATGGATCAGGACAGAGAATGAAATGCTCAAATCCTCAACCAACTCATCTTTAAAAAAACTTCCAAGACCCACTGGGTAATGGAGAACACATTCAGTAAATGGTGCTGGGAAAAGGCTGGCAACACGCACAAGATAGAAACAAGACCCCTATCTATCACCATACACATTAACTCTATAGGGATCAAAGAACTAAACGTAAAGCAACAAATTATAATAATTTTCGAAAACACAGAAGACACCATTACGTAAACAGGAATCGGAAACTAAATCCTCTTCAGGGTTCTATATACCCATGACTTAAGACGTAAGTAAGACAAATGGGAACTCATCAAATTAATATACTTCTGCAAAACAAAAGAAGCCATCAGAAGGGCAGGGATATAGCCAACAGAATGGGAAAGACGATTCTCAACCTATACATCTGTAAAGAGGCATTACATCTAGGATATACCAGAAACTCAAACACTCAGAAAAATCTGAAAAACATTCCCTTTGAAAAGTGTGCAATATACGTGATTGGACACTTTTCATAAGAAGAGAAACGGGCAGCCAGCAGACACATGAAAATTGCTCAGCCTCACTCATCATCAAAGAAATTCAAAAGAAACTACTTTGTACTACCACATACCCCCTGTAAGACTGGCCATCATTAATAAAACAAACCGTAACAGATGCAGGTCAGGATTTTGGAAGAAATAAATGCTTCTACACTACATGTGGACAGAAAGTAGAGGAATATCTTTGGAAACTGTGTGGTGGTTTGTAAAGGGACAAGATCTTGGCTTACAAAGTGATTCAGATATTCCACTCTAGAGAATATACCTGGAGGAACTGAAATCATTTTACCAAAAAGGTACCTGACCCTAATGATTTTTGCACCACTAATCACAATTCCAAAAAAACATGATTACAAACATGTTGCCTATCAAAGCTGGAATGGGTAAAATAAATAAGGTCTATACACAGTGAAGTATTTATGCAGCCATAAAAAAAGGAAAGATAGAAAGGATTTTGCAGAATGCTTGATGGATATGGGTCGGTCACTTTCAGTGATTTATCACAGAACCAAAGAACAGAGTTCCAAATGTTCTCACTCATGAGCTGAACTGTATCACTTACAGTGTTGTAATAAAGTGATTGGCAGTAGTGGAAACCTGTTTAAGGGGAGGGGCTAGATTGGCCGTGGTGGGATACTGCTAAGGAAGGAGGGGCATATCTCATCAACCAAGGACCCTGCAAAATCAATGGTTGTTTATCTAACTCTGAACTGTAACCCACATTTTTAAAAAATTAAAATAAATAATGAAATAAATAAAAAAAGATACCTGTAAAACATGCAGCTGACTTTGTTTGTTCTATTTTTATTTATTTTTACTTTAGAAAAGGTTACAATTCAGGATTGGGCCTAGAAATGTTCATGATGCAGGAACTGAATCTTTAAGAATTGTATAATACTCCAATGATAACTCCTTTTCCTTTTAATATGTTGGAATACATGGTATAATTCTGCATTCAAAATTGAGAAATACAGTGTTTCTCACATAAATTCTGAATGTTTTATTCTGCCTAAATTGAAACTTGTTGAGATTCCAGATCTATATGATTATCAGAAAACTGAATCTTGAGATTCAGTGTATCTAAGTGCTTTTCAAAAGGCAGAATGCATAATAATCCTTAAATATTTTAGAAAATAAAACAGTATCATAATGTAATACACCTTTTTTTCATTCTTAAAATATGTGTAAATTTTTTTGGTGCACTCTGTATTTTCTGCTTGTTAATTTTGATTAAATGTTACACATTCCCTTTATATTTTAACACAATTTTCATTTTAAAAGAGTATTTCCACTGAATCCCCTAGTATTTCCTCTAACTAAGACATAATGCTGTACTCTGCAACAAAGTATCCGATTAATCTGATACTTTTAATCACCAATCATTTGCAGTGAGGCACACAGAAAAAATAGAATTTAGAGGCCAATATATATAATCCAAAATAACATGGAGATGTACAAAGTAGTAAGTATTTGAGCTCTGCACCAGTTAAAAAATTTAGATAACTGAAAATTCTGGAATATTGATTATGATCTTAGCAAAAGCAATGATCAAATCCTGTAGGAAAAACTGCTCAAAGGCTGTTACACAATACTCAAAACATCCAAAACTTTGTAAACTAAAGAAAGTGCCAAAATATTATTTGGTTGTGCTATAACCAAGCTCCAACAGAACTCAGGGATCACATAATAAAAGTGTACTTCATAGCCGGGTTTGGTGGCTCAGCCTGTAATCCCGCGCCTTTGGGAGGCTGAGGTGAGTGGATTGCCTGAGCCCGCGGGTTTGAGACCTGCCTGGCAGCAAGGCCTCATCTTTACAATAAATCAAAAAATCAGCCGGGCGTGGTAGCGCATGCCTGTAATTCTGGCTACTCTGAAGGCTGAGGCGGAAGGATCGCCGGAGCCCAGCAGGTCGAGGCTGCGGTGGCCGGAAGCAGCCACTGCACTCCAGTCTGGGCGACTGAGTGAGACTCCAACTCAAAAAAAAAAAAAAGTCTACTTCGTGTGCAATTCCCCCAGGTCCCCTACCAGTTTGGGAGATTTTCGGTCATCTCAATAAAGACTGCTTAAAAAAAAAAAAAAAAAGACTACCTCATTTAGAGGATTCTTGAATGGTCACTTACCTCTGGGAAAATTTTTGGATGTGTTCACCATGTGAACACATGGTTATCTTCACTTCGTTGGAATGAAATTCAACGTGTCTACCGCATTTGGCAAAGCACTGTACACTACTGCTTGAAGCCTAAGGATTGCTCAGTAGTCAAGGTCCCTCTCTTTATGATTTCACAGGTCTGAGGCTGATGTCATGAATGACAATTTGACATGCTTGTTTCTCTGATTTTACTTACCTCTTTTAATGTAAGGATTAGAATTTTAGTCAATCTACAGATTCAATGAAAAAACCATTAAGTTAACATCATCTCAGACCTGGAAATTACAAAAAAGAATTCATATGAAACCAAAAACCATCATGAATAGCCAAAAGAAACTTACCAAAAGAAACAAAGCAGGAGCTATCGCAGTTCCAGACTTCAAATTTTACTATATATTTACAGTAATCAACACAGCCTGGTATTGGTACAAGAATATTTCCAAATCAGGACAGAGAATGAAATCCTCAAATACTCAAACAACTCATCTTTGAAAAACCTCCAAGATCCACTGGGTAATGGAGAACATATTCAGTAAATGGTGCTGGAAAAAGGCTGACAACATGCACAAGAACAAAACAAGACCCCTATCTATCACCATACACATTAACTCTATAGGAATCAAAGAACCAAACCTAAAACAACAAGTTATAATAATATTAGAAAACGCAAAAGGCACCATTAGGGAAACGGGAATTGGAAACTAATTCCTCTTCAGGGTTCG
>NW_007161993.1:0-730 GCF_000164805.1 Carlito syrichta
GAAATGCGATTGTCTTTTGTACATTTATTTTGTATCTGAGACTTTGACAAAGGCTTTTATCAATGTAAGGAGGCCTTTGACAGATTCTCTTGGGTTTTCAAGGTACACCATCATATCATCTGCATAGAGAGATAACTTGACTTCCTCTTTTCCTATTTGAATACCTCTGATTGCCTCCTCTTCTCTGATTGCTTTAGCCAGGACTTCCAATACTATGTTGAATAGGAGGGGAGAGAGTGGGCATCCTTGTCTAGTTCCAGTTTTCAGGGGAATTGGTTCCAATTTTTGTCCATTTAGGAGTATGCTGGCTGTGGGTTTCTCGTAGATGGCTTTTACTATTTTGAGGTATGTTCCCCGTATGCCTAGATGTTCAAGGGTTTTTATCAAGAAGGGGTGCTGGATTTTATCAAAAGCTTTTTCTGCATCTAGTGATATGATCATGTGGTTTTTGTTTTGACATCTGTTGATGTATTTAATTACATTTATGGTTTTACGAATGTTGAATCAGCCTTGCATGCCAGAAATGAAGCCTACTTGGTCATGGTGGATGATTTTTGAGATGTATTGCTGAATCCGGTTTGCTAGGATCTTGTTGAGAATTTTAGCATCTATGTTCATCAAAGATATTGGCCTGTAGTTCTCTTTCTTTGTTGGATCTTTACCTGGCTTGGGTATCAATGTGATGTTGGCTTCGTAAAATGATTTGGGGAGAGTTACATCTTTTTCAATC
>NW_007161994.1:0-830 GCF_000164805.1 Carlito syrichta
GATTGTCGTTTGTACATTTATTTTGTATCCTGAGACTTTGCCAAAGGCTTTTATCAATGTAAGGAGGCCTTTGACAGATTCTCTTGGGTTTTCAAGGTACACCATCATATCATCTGCATAGAGAGATAACTTGACTTCCTCTTTTCCTATTTGAATACCTCTGATTGCCTCCTCTTCTCTGATTGCTTTAGCCAGGACTTTCAATACTATGTTGAACAGGAGGGGAGAGAGTGGGCATCCTTGTCTAGTTCCAGTTTTCAGGGGAATTGGTTCCAATTTTGTCCATTTAGGAGTATGCTGGTTGTGGGTTTCTCGTAGATGGCTTTTACTATTTTGAGGTATGTTCTCCGTATGCTTAGATGATCAAGGGTTTTTATCAAGAAGGGGTGCTGGATTTTATCAAAAGCTTTTTCTGCATCTAGTGATATGATCATGTGGTTTTTGTTTTGACATCTGTTGATGTATTTAATTACATTTATGGTTTTACGAATGTTGAATCAGCCTTGCATGCCAGGATTGAAGCCTACTTGGTCATGGTGGATGATTTTTGAGATGTATTGCTGAATCCGGTTTGCTAGGATCTTGTTGAGAATTTTAGCATCTATGTTCATCAAAGATATTGGCCTGTAGTTCTCTTTCTTTGTTGGGTCTTTACCTGGCTTGGGTATCAATGTGATGTTGGCTTCATAAAATGATTTTGTGAGAGTTCCATCTTTTTCAATCGCCTGGAATACCTTCAGTAGAATTGGTATCAGCTCCTCCTTGAATGTCTTGAAGAATTCTGCTGAAGCATCTGGACCAGGCTTTTTTTGTAGAGTTTCTTATTACGT
>NW_007161995.1:0-749 GCF_000164805.1 Carlito syrichta
GTTCTCAGATCTATCTGACTGTGGCTGGAGGTCATGAAGGGTCATTGCAACTATCACTCTTTGCTATCCATTGTTGAGTGACACACCTGAGTCTGTAGCTTTAGCTCTTTATGAATCCATGACCCAAAAGAACAGCCAACCAACTCCACACTCCTGTTGCTGTCATATTCCCCAGTAGTCAATCCAGAGACAATGCACCTGCTGTGCATCACCTGTAGTTCAACTCCAACCCTGTGGATGAAGTGTCAGCTCTTTCATCACTGATAGGTGCCCAGAAGCCTGTTGTCCTTTCACCTACCAGCTGAGATTAAGTGCTCGCTGCAATGTTGGGGGCATTTGTCCAACCCCAGATGTGACCTACACTTTGGGTTTTTAAGAATTGTAGGGAGATGTGGCAAGATGGCGATGGGGCAACCTGGCGCCTGAAGCCCTCTGCAAGGGAGATCTGCAGTGGGTCTCTGACTCTCACCCCGGGGGGCTGGGGACCCCAGCATCGCAGTCTGCTCTCCAGACAGAGCTCAGCCATTGCCATCACAATGACTGGACAGTTTGGGCGCATTGCAAAGAGTCCCGCCGCCGCCACCACCGCCGCAGCCCCTCCTCCAAATGCCGCTGCCGGTCGCCATTGTCACCGCTGCCGCGGCCTCTGGGAGGAGATCCACAGCAAACCGCTTCAGGGAAGATCTGCTGGGATCACAGCCATCTTGCTCCTGTCCGGCCCCACACCCTCTGGGGCGAGCAGATGAGAT
>NW_007161996.1:0-3906 GCF_000164805.1 Carlito syrichta
CCTTTGTCAAAAATGTGGTACATATACACGATGGAATACTATGCAGCCATAAAAAAGAACAAAATCATGAATTTCGCTGCAACCTGGATGGAACTAGAGTCTATAATACTGAGTGACCTCTCACAAAAACAAAAATCCGAATATCACATGTTCTCACTCATATAATGGACCTTGAACATCCAATGCAATACTATAAGAAAATGACTGATGGTACTGGGAAACTATGGGGGGAGGGGGATGGGATTAACAGTAGCAAATATCTGTCGGGGGATGGGAAAACAATTCTTATCTACAGGGTGCCTGAATGAACGTCATTGTACACCTAACCCTTAACTGTACCCCACAAAACCATAATAAAAAATACTGATTAATGAAAACAAAAAACAAAACAAAACATAAAACACGACAAGAAAATGGCAAAACAGAGAAAATTTCACAGGAACGACAATGCAAATTAAAGTTTGGATCAGACAGAAAATCAATTACAGACAAACTCTCAAAAGAAACCACACCAATATATGTATACAAAATAAATTTAAAAATACAGTAGGAAAATTGCAGAGCAGAGGAATCCACTGTAGCAATGATAATACCAATGGAACTTTGGATCTAACAAAAAAATTGGTTTAGAGAGAAATTGTCAAAAACAACCACTCCGATAAGAAACAAGAAATCACCAAAAATGATAAAACAGAGAAATCAACAAGAGCAACAATAATACAGCCTGTACCTTGGATGTAACCAAAAAAATCAATTTAAAGCAGAAAATACATCGTTAACACTTGTTCTGTAGGATTCCTTCCAAGGTTTGCGATAACACCCTTCTGTAGCATTATCTTTCCAAGTCAATGGGCCTTATATGAACACAACAGGAAGTGATTCTGGTCGTTGAGCATACAACAGGGTACCAGACATCATTGTCAGTTTAAAGTCCCTGTCTTCCAAACAGTTCAGCGGCCATATTGGGTCCTAGTGCAAAAATTCTCTCCTAGTGGGGAGAAGCAGTGGGAGCCTACATTGTGCCAGGGGGGCATGAGGAGGTATGAGTAAGGTGACAAAATATTACCAAGCTCAAGTACAAGGGTCAGGAAAAAGGAGGTTTTGTCCAAAAGTGGGTGTATATGAAGATGAGACATGATCAGTTCTTCTGATTGGGAACTGTGTCCTGAGACCTGTGAAAGATTCTTTCACTGGAAAATGGGCTTTTGCAAATGTGATCAAATTAAAGATCTCTACATTGGGAGGTTCTCCTGCATGGTATGGCTGAACCCTGATGAAATCACTAGTGTCCTTGTAAGGGCAAGGCAGGCTGAGATTTGAGTTTAGAAGAGGAAGAAGATGATGGGAGCCTGAGTCTGTGGTTAGGGTCAATGGGATGTTGGGGTGTGAACCAAAAAACAGTGTGACCTCCAGAAGTCAGAAAAGGCCAGAGCTCATCCCCTCAACACCCCTAACTGCCTTGCTTGTGTTCATGACACGTCCATCCCATGGAAAGACTTCTTAAAATGACAGTGGAGTGTGGGGTGCCACCCACTGGACAAACTGACCCTGATGGGTGTCAGAAAGGTGTCAGCCCAGAATGGACTCAGCAAACAGGTGACATAGCACATGCTCTGACATTCCTCTCAAGGCACATCTTTTTGTTTTTAACTCTTGGCTTTCTTTGTTGTCTTCAGAAGTCAGTGTGTGTTCTACACAGAAACTCCACATAAGACAAATTGGAAACTAGGACCTTCCATTTGAGTGGTTTTGCATGGATGCTTCCCTGCATTGGGTCTAGTCTGGATCCTTGGGGGACTGACTGCCACATTCACTGCAGAAACCAGAGGTGAGGTGTGGCCTGAAAATGAGGGCATTTCTGTGATGCTGGTGTCATGGTCACCACTGCAGGGATCACCAGCATTCTTAGGATTCTAGTCAGCAAGTGGATCTTTCTCTTCTATGCCCACTTCTGAAGTTTTGAGCTCTTTAACCGACTGCTATATTGTAGTACAAAGTCAATACTGACACTAGCTAGAAAAGATGACTAGGAGTCAGCCTAGACTTCACGGGTTATGAGCAAATTTGGTCACAAGACTAAACATGCACCCGATGCTAGCCTTAAATTTGGGGTTCTTGGGACAACCATGCTTTGGAGCAACTTGCTGAAGATGCAGGGGTTCTCGTGACTCTCTTGGAGTGCTTCTTTTTCTACCATGGCTCACAGAACTCAGACACCTATAGTTAGGATCCCATTTTAAGGGAGCAATAGGAAGCAAATGAAAACAAGCAAAAATAGAGACACATAAAGTGTCAGATCAAGGAGGGCCCAAAATAGGAAACTTCCATTGCCCGCTCATCCTGTGGTGAGGGTACACCCCTCTGGCTTCTGGATATTTTGGCCCTTTGTCATTACATCATGAGCCTGGTTCTCAGATCTATCTGATTGTGGCTGGAGGTCATGAAGGGCCATTGCAACTATCACTCTTTGCTATCCATTGTTGAGTGACACACCTGAGTCTGTAGCTTTAGCTCTTTATGAATCCATGACCCAAAAGAACAGCCAACCAACTCCACACTCCTGTTGCTGTCATATTCCCCAGTAGTCAATCCAGAGACAATGCACCTGCTGTGCATCACCTGTAGTTCAACTCCAACCCTGTGGATGAAGTGTCAGCTCTTTCATCACTGATAGGTGCCCAGAAGCCTGTTGTCCTTTCACCTACCAGCTGAGATTAAGTGCTCGCTGCAATGTTGGGGGCATTTGTCCAACCCCAGATGTGACCTACACTTTGGGTTTTTAAGAATTGTAGGGAGATGTGGCAAGATGGCGATGGGGCAACCTGGCGCCTGAAGCCCTCTGCAAGGGAGATCTGCAGTGGGTCTCTGACTCTCACCCCAGGGGCCTGGGGACCCCAGCATCGCAGTCTGCTCTCCAGACAGAGCTCAGCCATTGCCATCACAATGACTGGACAGTTTGGGCGCATTGCAAAGAGTCCCGCCGCCGTCACCACCGCCGCAGCCCCTCCTCCAAATGCCACTGCCGGTCGCCATTGTCACCGCTGCCGCGGCCTCTGGGAGGAGATCCACAGCAAACCGCTTCAGGGAAGATCTGCTGGGATCGCAGCCATCTTGCTCCTGTCCGGGCCCACACCCTCTGGGGCGAGCAGATGAGATAGCACTACCAGCTGGTGATTCAAGGTAACAACACCGAAACGGGAGAAACAAGCTTGATAAAGACATAGACCAAACTCCTGAAGGAAGGTTAATCTGAACTGTCCTTCACAGCAGATCAGGGGCAACTGACTCTAACTGCAAACTAATTTACCAGCTTGAAAAGAAAACTAGAAATCTGACCTGAAAGGACATTGGACTTAAACGAAATATCTCAGAGTGTGCTTCATTGATTCTATCAGTTTAATGACATAAATGTATTCTACTGTATTGTTCCCTTTTTTCTTTTTTTCCTTTTCCTTTTCTTCTCTTTTCTTCTCTCTCTAAACCATATCTTTGTATAGAGGAACAGCACACTAACAAGGTGGTTGGTTAGCTTGTATATTAGCATCACTATATGTTTTATTTTTGTTTGTATGAGAGTTGGTTCAACTGTAGCTGTGGTCTATTGTTTTTATCTGTTTCAGTATAGGCTTCTCTCTCTATTTGTTGGCACACTGGATTGTTTCCCCCCTTACTCCTCTATCTCTCCACTTCCCTCTTCAACCCACTATCTGCTCCATTCTCTCCCCTCTGCTAACCACATTTCCTTTCAGGGAATAAACCTACAGCCCCACTGCATGGACAGATTATAGGGCAGTGGGAAGTGGGTTCCACATTATCCACACGCCTGTCAGTGAATACCAGGACCTGCAGACAGATTTGAATCACAACTCTCCCCTTAAGTACATCTCAAAACTGCAAAAAGGACCG
>NW_007161997.1:0-1184 GCF_000164805.1 Carlito syrichta
ATTATCAGGAATTAACAGTCACTAATTATCATCCATGACTAGCAATTCAGGAGAAATGTCTTGTGGAGATTAAATCACTAATGACACATCCTGCTATCCAAGCCAGTGGAAAAAAGGCCTTTCAAGGAAGTGCTTGGGTGCCCAGGTGAGGTTACAGATGCAAGGGAGCCCAGATGGTTGGGGTTTGACTGGAGGGAAGGAGAAAGTCAAATGCAGACACGCTGATCTCAGTTTCCTACAAGTCCAGAGAAACCCCTGCAGTGCTTTGATGAAGGGTTTGGGGTGTAGGGATTCCTGACAAAGCTTCAGAACCAGTTCCAACAGTTGTTCCTGTGAACTGGTCCAGTGACTCAGCATCAGCTTGGCCAGTGCCCAGCAGGATGGGCTGATGACCAGAGGACAACTCCCAGTGGTCCCTCGACCTGCCTGCTTCCTACCAGGCTTGTCCGTATAAACTTCTACAGTGGTGAAAAAATGATCACAACTACTTGACACCCCTCCCATTGAGAAGTGGGGTCTAGGTCTTCTCCCTGGAGTCCAGGCATGTCTGTGAATGCTTTGACAAATAAAGCACACAGAAATGATTCTATGTGGCTTCTGAGGCTGGGTTGTAAGAGGAGATACAGCTTCTGCTTGGTTCTCATGGGAGCTCACTCAGGGAAAGCCAGCCCTCGTGCAAGAAAGCCAGCTACATGAGGACCAGGGTTTCTTTTCTTTTCTTCAGAACAGGGTTTCTTTTCTTTTCTTTTTTTTCTGAGTTGGAGTCTCACTCTGTCAGACTGGAGTGCAGTGGCCGCTCCTGGCCACCGCAGCCTCGACGACCTGCTGGTCTCCAGTGATCCTTCCGCCTCAGCCTTCTGAGTAGCCGGAATTACAGGCGTGCTCTACCACGCCCGGCTCATTTTTGATTTATTGTAGAGATGAGGTCTCGCCAAGTTGCCCAGGCGGGTCTCAAACCCGCTGGCTCAGGTAATCCACTCACCTCAGCCTCCCAAAGGCCCAGGATTACAGGCTGAGCCACCGAGCCCGACTCAGAACAGGGTTTCTCAACCTCAGCCTTACTGACATTTGGGGCTGGATAATTCTCTGTGGTGAGGCCTGTCACGTGCACTGCAGGGTGTTCAGCAGCAGCCCTAGCTTCTACCCACTAGATGCTAACAGCACTCCAGTTGTGGCAGACAAAA
>NW_007161998.1:0-4240 GCF_000164805.1 Carlito syrichta
GCTGGTCTCCAGGGAGGGGGTGAGCTTGTGCCCTTGGAGGCTGGATTAGTCAGAAGGAGCCGGTCAACTCCCATGAGACCGATGTTAGAAAGCCTCAGGTCTCCTCCGTGTCCTTTCTGACCTTCACCTCCTTGTGTTGCTGCAGGAAAGCCCTCACCAGAAGCCAGGGCCCTGGCCTTGAACTTCTCAACCTGCAGAACTGTGAGCAAAATAAACTCACTTTCTTTATAAATTACCCAATCACAGAAATTCTCTCTTAGCAACACAAAACAGACTAAGGCACTCTCTGAGGCCCGTTTTTCTCCCAGATAACATAGAGGAAGAGAATAATAATACCAAAAGTGGAGGTATACTGCGAAGCACTTCATTCTCTGTTTTAATCATTGGGACTCTGTTTCCATCCTCATTTTACAGGTGAGCAGACTGAGGGTCAGAAGGGTTAAGACACTTGCACAGGCCCACTCAGCAAGTGGCGGGCCTGCGTGTGACCCTCACCTCGCCTCACTCCCAAGCCTTCCTCAGGCCACCCCCAGGAGCATATCCAAAGTGGATCCCATGGAGCTATAGTCCCATGGCATATTCAAAACAAGGGGCTCTTTGGCAAGGAACAGTGAGAGAAACACTGCATCTGGCTCTTTGAAGAACCACGTTGCGCACTGTGTCAAAAGTCCGAAAAGCCCGTTTTGCTTTGCTCATTCCAGGCTTATCTGACCACAAAATGACATCATGTTCTGTGAAACCCACTTTAGGAACCATGCTGCCACCATGAAGGATGGCAAGACCTCTCCTGCTCACGCCACAAAACGGCTGGAGAGATTGAACTCAACCACAGACAAAATCATGCCTTGAAAAATCCTAAAGCATTATCCTGGAGTGAGGTATTATTTTTAAGCAACAATGGGCTAAGCCCTTGCCTCTTACAGAGAAGGCAAATCAGAGTTTCTCAAACATGACCACTGTCACCCAACTGAAGTTGAGCAGCCCATTTTAATGTTAAGCTTGACAGAGAGAGATGAGAAGGATTTAGGTCTTGGCAATTTGGAAAGCTCAAAATGGAGAGGAGATTGAACTGGAATCTAAAAATGCAAGAAATAAAAGAATAGGGTGAAGGTGATCTTGCCTGCCACACTCTACAACAGCGCACTTAGGAAAAACAAAAAACGTGTTACATACCCTTTCCAGAGTGTGTAATACATTTATGGAATGCAACCCAGGGTGAAAAATAACAATCTTATCCATTACAAAATTGTATTTATGCTTCTGTTATGTCATCACATTCATTTGTAAGTAAGTAATATTGACTGAGTCCCGATTAGCTACCAGGCAATGTGCTACACCCTTTACACACAGTATCTCATTGGGACCTCACAATAAACCTTCAGGTAGGTTAATATCAGCCCCATCTTATGGATGAAGAAACCAACGCTTATGGATATTAAGTAGCCTATATCGGCAGGTCCAACATTTTTGGCATCAAGGACTGGTTTCGTGGAAGACAATTTTTCCATGGACGACGGGTGGAGGGGGACCCTCAGGCATGAGAGTCTCCTAAGGAGTGCACCACCTGGATCCTGGGCGTGCCAGTTCACAACAGGATCCGTGCTCCTGTGAGAATCTAATGCCACAGCTGATCTGACAAAAGATGGAGCTCTGCTCACCCGCTGCTCACCTCCTGCTGTGCAGCCCAGTTCCTGACACGGGGGTGGCATGGGCGTTGGGGATCCCTGACTGACAGGACGTCAGACTGTGGATTCATACCCAGGTCTAACTCCAAAGTCTATGCTCAAACTACATCATCTCCTTACTGAAGAAACAGATGGGTTCAAGGAGCGTTGGAAAAACATCCAACATAGGTAGCTGAGACAATCTGGAAATGGATGAGATGCAATATCTTAAGAGTGTTCTTTTTAAGTGGCAAGTGTTCATAAGGGCTTCCTATTGGGGTCGTTCAAGCATATCTTCTGGTATTGTGTCACGGAGGGGCACTGTATCCCAGTCTTTCTGGTTCTGAAAACCACCTTGTAGGATGGCAGGGCTAATACTTCCCACACATAAGAAAGTCAAGTTGCAGAGAGGAAAAGTACCTGAGGTTACCAGTCAGTTGCTAAAGGAACAAGGGCGTGAACTAGAAGCATGCTAAGTGCTGATCCAATGCTTTTTTCTCTGTGCTACACAGAAAATCATAACACAGAAAATGAAAACTACCTGCACTTCTCCTTGTGAAACCTCCACCATTAACATCTTAATTCATTGCCTTCCCAGTCTTTCTTCTATATAATTGTGTGTGTGTGTCCATATTCTCCCATCCAATGTCTTCCACAGGGACAGGGGTTCCTTAAAGACACTCTAGCCTGGAGTATATGCCTTGTTCCTACATAATTAGGCCTTTGTTGAAGTCTCTGCCCTTGCATGGTTGCTTCTCCAACCTATGAATCTCATCTGACTTCTGCGTTCATTTGTTTTTTCTGATGAGGGAAGCAGACCGTTTTTTATAAGTTGCCACCATAAGAGAAGATGTTTATGCTAAAATATTAAATGAATTAAGTTGAATGCAAAACCACACATTTAACATAAACTCAACTGTGTAAAAAGTACACAAACTGGGAAGAAATAAACCAAAATGCTGATGGTGAATGCTTCCAAGTAATTAGGTTACGCTTTTTTTTTTATAGTTCTTTGTACTCAACAAAGCTTCTAAAAGAACATGTATTGGTCCTGAAATCAGATAAGAGAACTAAGTTAAAGATTAGAATAATCAATTTTCCATTCATTGCCCTCATAAACAAACATGCATGATTCCAGCCAACTCCTGGCTTAGAAAGATCAACTTGCAGTGTCATTCCTTGGAGAAGTGGCCCAGAAGTAGCAGCTTTGAGCTTTTTAAGATGATCACCCGAGTATCATTACCTCTAAATATTAGCTTGTTAATTATCAGGAATTAACAGTCACTAATTATCATCCATGACTAGCAATTCAGGAGAAATGTCTTGTGGAGATTAAATCACTAATGACACATCCTGCTATCCAAGCCAGTGGAAAAAAGGCCTTTCAAGGAAGTGCTTGGGTGCCCAGGTGAGGTTACAGATGCAAGGGAGCCCAGATGGTTGGGGTTTGACTGGAGGGAAGGAGAGAGTCAAATGCAGACACGCTGATCTCAGTTTCCTACAAGTCCAGAGAAACCCCTGCAGTGCTTTGATGAAGGGTTTGGGGTGTAGGGATTCCTGACAAAGCTTCAGAACCAGTTCCAACAGTTGTTCCTGTGAACTGGTCCAGTGACTCAGCATCAGCTTGGCCAGTGCCCAGCAGGATGGGCTGATGACCAGAGGACAACTCCCAGTGGTCCCTCGACCTGCCTGCTTCCTACCAGGCTTGTCCGTATAAACTTCTACAGTGGTGAAAAAATGATCACAACTACTTGACACCCCTCCCATTGAGAAGTGGGGTCTAGGTCTTCTCCCTGGAGTCCAGGCATGTCTGTGAATGCTTTGACAAATAAAGCACACAGAAGTGATTCTATGTGGCTTCTGAGGCTGGGTTGTAAGAGGAGATACAGCTTCTGCTTGGTTCTCATGGGAGCTCACTCAGGGAAAGCCAGCCTTCGTGCAAGAAAGCCAGCTACATGAGGACCACCATGCTTCAGAACAGGGTTTCTTTTCTTTTCTTTTTTTTCTGAGTTGGAGTCTCACTCTGTCAGACTGGAGTGCAGTGGCCGCTCCTGGCCACCGCAGCCTCGACGACCTGCTGGTCTCCAGTGATCCTTCCGCCTCAGCCTTCTGAGTAGCCGGAATTACAGGCGTGCTCTACCACGCCCGGCTCATTTTTGATTTATTGTAGAGATGAGGTCTCGCCAAGTTGCCCAGGCGGGTCTCAAATCCGCTGGCTCAGGTAATCCACTCACCTCAGCCTCCCAAAGGCCCAGGATTACAGGCTGAGCCACCGAGCCCGACTCAGAACAGGGTTTCTCAACCTCAGCCTTACTGACATTTGGGGCTGGATAATTCTCTGTGGTGAGGCCTGTCACGTGCACTGCAGGGTGTTCAGCAGCAGCCCTAGCTTCTACCCACTAGATGCTAACAGCACTCCAGTTGTGGCAGACAAAAATGTCCTTCTAAGGGCAAAATCCACCTTGGCTGAGAATCACTGCTTTCGACACTAAGTTCAGGTGCTCTGGTTGACACCCAGCTGATCTTCCAGCCAACAACCAGCGACAGCTGCGGGCATGGGACTGAGCCATCTTGGG
>NW_007161999.1:0-611 GCF_000164805.1 Carlito syrichta
GATTCCTTATTCTTCCTTAGCGAGTGTCCGTGTAATGTCCTGTATATGAGGACTTCCTTTTCCCAGAATCCTGTTTGGAAACCCTGATTCTAGTTTTACCATTAGCAAGATGTCATATAGATATTGGGATGGAGGAACCATGTAAAACAGGTTTCTTTATTCTCCTTAGTTAGTGATCGTGTAGATTCTGTATATGAAGACTGCTATTAACTATGTTCCAGCTTCTAAATCCTGATTCTTGTTTAGGCCACACCAGATGCCCTGTTGATTGTTAGGACTGTGGCATGTTATAACCCCAATTCTTTTTCGTCCTTGGCAAGGGACTGTGTATTTTCCTGTATTATAGGACTCTCATTAGATACATCCTGCTTCGAAACTCTGATTCCTTTTTAGCACTTTCCAAGATGCTCTGCAGATGTTTGGGATTGAGGACTCTTGTAACCCAGATTCCTTATTCTTTCTTAGCATCAGGTCATGTAGTTGCCTGTAAATAAAGAACTCCATTTCCCAGAGTCATGCTTCCAAAACACTATGATTCGTATTTATTCCATAGCAAGTCAACCCTGATGTTTTATTAGGATTGATTGACATGAGTAACGCAGATTCCTATT
>NW_007162000.1:0-724 GCF_000164805.1 Carlito syrichta
TCAGCTGGTTAAGTTAGCTTGCTAGCTAGTTAAGTCAGCAAGATAAGTCAGCTGGCTAGCCAGCTGCCTAGCTGGGTAGCTAGCTAGTTATGTCAGCTGGCTAGCCAGTTAGATAGTTAGTTCAGTAATCTAGTTAAGTCAGCTCAATAGGCAGCTGTTTAGCTAGGTTAAAGTCAGCTGGCTAGCCAGGTACCTAGGCAGTTAAGTCAGATTCCCAGCCAGCTGGCTAGCTAGTTAAGTCAACTAGTTAAGTCAGTTGGCTATCCAACTGGCTAACCAGGAAGCTTGCTAACTAACTGAGATGACTTGACAGCTGGCTAGCTAGTTAAGTCACCTAGTTAAGTCAGCTGGCTAGCCAGCAGGCTAACTATATAGCAAGCAAGTTAATTTAGCTGACTAGCAAGCAGGCCAGCTATTTATGTCAGCTAGTTAAGTCAGCTGGCTAACCAGTTGGCTAGCTAAGTAGTGAGCTAGTTATTTCAGTTGACTATCTAGCTTGCTAGGTAATTAAGTCAGCTAGTTAAGTCAGCTGGCTAGCCAGCTAGCTAGTTTCATAGAGAGCTAGTTAAGTCAGCTAGTTGATCTGCTTGTTGCCAGTTGGCTAGCAAGTTAAGTCCACTAGTTAATTCAGTTGGCTTCCCAGCTGGCAAGCTAGTTAAGTCAGCTGGCTAGCCAGCTGGCTAGTTTGTTAAGTCAGCTAGTTTATTCAGCTGGCCAGCCAGCA
>NW_007162001.1:0-675 GCF_000164805.1 Carlito syrichta
GATCCCAGCTGGTGGAGGCTGCAAAGACTGATAGCGGGCCCCTGTGCTTCAGCCTGGGCGAGAGAGTGGGACTCTGACTCAGAATAATAATAAAACCACAACCACCACCACAAACACAGTCCAGGCTCAGGGGCTCAGACCTGCATCCTGGCCCTTCCGAGGTCCAGGCAAGTGGAGGGCCTGAAACATCCTGTTCTTCCTGCCTGGTATTGGACTCTGGGCCTGAGGCGATCCTCCCATTGAGGCCTGCCCTAACCCATGGTTTTCTGGATTTATATTGGGGTCAAGGTGGGGGCTTTTTAACGTGTCCAACCTGGTCTCAGCTCACGGGCTCTGGTCATCTTCCCATCTCGGCCTCCCCGAGTGCAGAGGAAACAGACATGTGTCATCCTACTGTCCCCCCAGTGGTTTGAGAATTACACCCTCCCTTTTTCTGAGACAGCCCCTGGAAAGAGCGAGTGGGTCCACCATGGGGATTGAAGTGGTGGAGGAGTGGGCACCCCGGCAGAGACATGCCCCTGTGACAGTTGCTCCCCTGAGGTAGGCTCGGCAGGCGAATCTGGGTGCTCGCTCCAGGTTCTCAGGTGACCTGAAGGGTTCGGGCCTCAGAGTGGGGTCCCTGAGAATTGTGTGAAGGGCTGGTGGGGGTCACACGCCTGTAATCCCATTGCTTTT
>NW_007162002.1:0-749 GCF_000164805.1 Carlito syrichta
AACCACCACCACAAACACAGTCCAGGCTCAGGGGCTCAGACCTGCATCCCGGCCCTTCCGAGGTCCAGGCAAGTGGAGGGCCTGAAACATCCTGTTCTTCCTGCCTGGTATTGAACTCTGGGCCTGAGGCGATCCTCCCATTGAGGCCTGCCCTAACCCATGGTTTTCTGGATTTGTATTGGGGTCAAGGTGGGGGCTTTTTAACGTGTCCAGCCTGGTCTCAGCTCACGGGCTCTGGTCATCTTCCCATCTCGGCCTCCCCGAGTGCAGAGGAGACAGACATGAGTCACCCTGCTGTCCCCCCAGTGGTTTGAGAATCACACCCTCCCTTTTTCTGAGACAGCCCCTGGAAAGAGCGAGTGGGTCCACCATGGGGATTGAAGTGGTGGAGGAGTGGGCACCCCGGCAGAGACATGCCCCTGTGACAGTTGCTCCCCTGAGGTAGGCTCGGCAGGCGAATCTGGGTGCTCGCTCCAGGTTCTCAGGTGACCTGAAGGGTTCGGGCCTCAGAGTGGGTCCCTGAGAATTGTGTGAAGGGCTGGCGGGGGCACACGCCTGTAATCCCATTGCTTTTGGAGGCTGAGGAGACAAGACGGCCTTAGCTCCTGGTTTCGAGACCAGCCCAGGCACCTTGGTGAAACCTGATCTCTACAAGAAAACAACAAAATGAGCCCAGCGTGGTGGTGCACGGTGGTCTTTCCAGCCACTTGCAAGGCAATGGGAGGAGGATCGCTGGAGCCCTGCTGGTG
>NW_007162003.1:0-992 GCF_000164805.1 Carlito syrichta
TTACTATATATTTTGTGTATTCCTACCTCATGTATTTTATGACTACCTCATGTATTTTATGAAATCTTAGTACTTTGAATCCTACCTCAGACCCCGTAGAATTAGGCATATGTCGGGTTTTAAGCAGTGTTTGTATTTAGAATCCTCGGGTTAAGCATTGTCAAACCCAAACCAGTAGGCTAACTTATGCTTTTACAACGGGATGTAAAGGATAAAGCGATAAGCCTCTTTCAAACATTCCTACAAGGTGGCACCAGACTTAGAGGAGCCACCTCCTCTCTAGGTGGGCTTTATCACCGGTTTATATCTCAGTGATAATTTACAGCAGTGGCTATGTAAACCTGCAGGGAACAAAGACCTTTATAAAAGTAACTGCCTTGCTATTATAAGCTTGCTATTATAAATTCCCAGAATTAGTATATGATTTTCTACCCCACATTCACTGTATGTGTTTGCAGCATTCATATTTAAAACTTTGTTAAGTTTGGCTTTTGTTGTCCCATAGTGACTATGCAAAAGTTAAGCAAACAAGCTTTCCTAAGTAAGCCTTGGGCTGGATCGGTAAACTAAAAGGGCTAATGTAACCCTTTGTCTGCCGGCCCAGGTTACTTCATAAACCGAGATTGTATGGACCTAACTTATCTAACATTTCACTCGACCCATTACGTGGGTTTCTGTCAATCACGGGCAGCACCCACCAATACCAGGTATTCCCGTACCCATTAGGAGAAATTACCCAATCATGTAAAATCAAGTTTGGAGTTCTTTCCCCTCCCTCTGTAATTGTGCATAAAAACTGCTTGCCATTGTGAATCGGGGCTCTGGTCCCTGAAGCTGCTGCTTCGGGCGTGAGCCCAGACTCGAGCCTGAATAAAGACCCTCGTGTGATTGCATCGGAGCTGGCTCTTTGTGGTCTCTATATCTCTCTCATTAGAGTCTCGGGTTCACAGTATCAGACGACACAAAGAAGCAAGTAGTCTCAGACGACACTA
>NW_007162004.1:0-985 GCF_000164805.1 Carlito syrichta
CTAGTATATGATTTTCTACCCCACATTCACTGTATGTGTTTGCAGCATTCATATTTAAAACTTTGTTAAGTTTGGCTTTTGTTGTCCCATAATGACTATGCAAAAGTTAAGCAAACAAGCTTTCCTAAGTAAGCCTTGGGCTGGATCGGTAAACTAAAAGGGCTAATGTAACCCTTTGTCTGCCAGCCCAGGTTACTTCATAAACCGAGATTGTATGGACCTAACTTATCTAACATTTCACTCGACCCATTACGTGGGTTTCTGTCAATCACGGGCAGCACCCACCAATACCAGGTATTCCCGTACCCATTAGGAGAAATTACCCAATCATGTAAAATCAAGTTTGGAGTTCTTTCCCCTCCCTCTGTAATTGTGCATAAAAACTGCTTGCCATTGTGAATCGGGGCTCTGGTCCCTGAAGCTGCTGCTTCGGGCGTGAGCCCAGACTCGAGCCTGAATAAAGACCCTCGTGTGATTGCATCGGAGCTGGCTCTTTGTGGTCTCTATATCTCTCTCATTAGAGTCTCGGGTTCAACAGTATCAGACGACACAAAGAAGGCAAGTAGTCTCAGACGACACTAAGAAGGCAAGTAGTATCGGATGACACTAAGATGGCAAGTAGTATCAGACGACACTAAGAAGGTTAGTAGTATCAGATGACACTAAGAAGGCAAGTAGTGTCAGACAACACTAGAAGGCAAGTATTATCAGACGACAATAAGAAGGGAAGTAATATCAGATGACAATAAGAGTGCAAGTAGTATCAGACGGCACTAAAAGGCAAGTAGTATCAGACGGCACTAAGAAGGCAAGTAGTATGAGACGGCACTAAGAAGACAAGTAGTATCAGACAGCACTGAGAAGGCAAGTAGTATCAGACGGCAATAAGGAAGCAAGTAGTATCAGACCGCACTAAGAAGGGAAGGAGGATCAGGTGGCACTTTTAAGGCAAGTAGGTTCAGGCGGCACTAATGAGGCAAGTAAG
>NW_007162005.1:0-764 GCF_000164805.1 Carlito syrichta
CCCATCACCCAGAAAGTGTCCCTGGACCTGTCCCCACTGTCTCTGCCCTCTGCCCAGAGACAATCTCTGTATTGACTTCTGGCACCACCCTGTGAATGAAGTTATGTCATATGTTTAAAGATGAGCACGAGTAAAAATCAGGAACAGCAGCTTCTAGTGGGAATGTCAAACAGTGTAGGCGCTTTGGAAAACAGTCTAGCAGTGGCCCAAAAGTCTACGTATCAAATGCATATTTGGTATCAAGTTACCATATGATCCAGCAATTCCTCTCCTAGGTTCAAACATATCCAAGGCAAATGAGACATAAAGTCTTGTACATGAACATTCAGAGCAAAATTATTCGTAACAGCCAAGAAAAGAGGAGGTAAGCAACCCAATGTCCATCAACTGACAAATGAGCAAATAAAATGAGGCTTATCCATACAGTGAACTATTTCTCAGGCACAAAGAAATGAAGGACTGATACGTGTTACAGTGTGCATGAACCTTAAAAACACTACACTAAGTGAAATAAGTCTGTTGCAAAAGACACATATTATATGATTTCATTTATAAGAGTGTCTACAACAAGCATATCCATAGCTACAGAAAGTAGATTAAGGGTTGTCTAAGATGAGGAGTAAGAAGAAGATTGGGTACAGACTTTCTTTTTATTTCTATTCTTTTTTATTTTTTGATACAGGTTTTCACACTGTCACCTGGCTGGAGTACAGTCATGATCATAGCTCATTGCAACCTTGAACTCCTGGGCTCAAGTGATAACA
>NW_007162006.1:0-598 GCF_000164805.1 Carlito syrichta
AAGTCAGCTAGTTAATTCAGCTGACCAGGCAGTTGGCTAGCTA
This sequence comes from Carlito syrichta, assembly GCF_000164805.1. Taxonomy (NCBI): domain Eukaryota; kingdom Metazoa; phylum Chordata; class Mammalia; order Primates; family Tarsiidae; genus Carlito; species Carlito syrichta. The sequence continues at coordinate 44 of NW_007162006.1, forward strand.
GTTAAATCAGCTAGTTAAGTCATATGGTCATCCAGCTGGCTAGCTAGGTAACTAGCTAGTTGAGTCGCTTGGTTAGCTAGATATCCAGCTAGTTAAGTAAGTTAGTTTAGTCAGCTGGCTAGCCAGCTACCTAGCAGGGTACCTAGCTAGTTAAATCAGGTGACTAGCTAGTTAAGTCATGTAGTTAAGTCAGCTCGCTGGCCAGCCACTTAGCTAGGTAATTAGGTAGTTAAATCAGTTGTCAAGACAGAGGGCTATGTAGGTAGGTAGGTATTTAAGTGTGCTGACAAGCCATCAGGTTATCTAGTTATTTCAGCTAGTTAAGTCAGCTGGTTATCAAGCTGTCTAGGTAGGTAGGTAGCTAGTTAACTCTGCTACCTAGCCAGCTGGCTACTTAGTTTCATCAGCTATTGAATTCAGCTGGCTAGGCTGCTGACTATCTAGGTAGTTAGGCAATTAAGTCAGCTGGCTAGCCAGCTGGCCAGTTAGTAAAGTCAGTTAGTTTAGTCAGCTGGCTAACCAGCTGGCTAGCTAGTTAAGTCAGGTGGTGAAGTC
>NW_007162007.1:0-748 GCF_000164805.1 Carlito syrichta
TAGTCAGGTGTCTTAATAGTCAGCTAACTAGATAGCTACATAGCTAACAAGCTGACTTATATAGCAAGCTGCCTTGCTAGCTAGCTGACTTAACCAGGTAGATAACTAGTTAGCTTAATCATTATATAACGTGTTAGTAAGGTGACTTAACCACCTGACTTATCTCGTTAGCTAATGAGCTGGCTAGCTGACTCATCCAGCTGACTTAACTCGTTAGCTAACAAGCTAGCTATCTAGCTAGCTAGTTGACCATCCAGTTGACTTAACTCGTTAGCTAGCTAGCTGACTCAACCAGCTGACTTAACATGTTAGTTAACTAGCTAACTACCTGATGCAACCTGCTGACTTAAACCCTTAGCTAACTAGCTAGCTGTCTTAACGAGCTGACTAAATTAGAAGCTGACTTAACTAGATGACTTAGCTAGCTGACTTAACTACTTAGCTAGATGACTTAACTGGTTGACTTAACTAGTTAGCTAGCTGATTTAACTACGTGAATTAAATAGTTAACTAACTATTGAGCTAGTTGGATAATGAGCTGACTTTAATTAGCCAGCAATTTAGGTAGCAGACTTAAGTAGCTGACTTAAATAATTAGCTAACCAGTAAGCTAGATGACTTAGATAGCTTACTTAGCTAGCTAGCTAGTTAGGTAGCTCATTTAGCTAGCTGACTTAACTAGTTGGCTAACGAGGTAGCTACCTGAATTAACGAGTTGGTTAATGAGTTAGCTAACTGTTTAACTAGG
>NW_007162008.1:0-841 GCF_000164805.1 Carlito syrichta
CACCAGATACTCGTTCACAACTATCAAGAGTACCAGAGTGTTGCTGGAGTCCAGGAATGATTGATTCGTAATATCCACATAACAAATAGCTCTAAAACACGAGGGGTGCTCAATGCCCTGCTCTTGTCTAGTCCTTAGCAAGACGCACTGTAGTTTTTCGGTATTGAGGACTTATGTAACAAAGATTCCTTATTCATCCTTCGCAAGAGGCATGCAGTTTCCTGTATATTAGGACTCCCATTTCCTGGATTCCTGCTTCATTCTCAGCAAGACACCAAGACATTTCGTGGTGATGTAGAATTCAAGTTGTTTGGATATCAATAGAAAGACCCCCAGAAGTTTCCTGGGTAATTGGAATCCAAGATTCCTGGTTCCCTTGTACAAGACACCTAACAATTTGGGGACCTAGAAGCCCAGATTCCTGATTCAAACTTATCTAGAGACCCTTTATACTTCAACGAATGAGAACTTCAAGAACCCCGTTCCGTTTTCGTTCTCAGCAAGTTGTCTTGATTTTTTCCTGTTGATGTGGATTCCAAAACTCTGTATACAAAAAGGCAGATGCCCACAAGTTTCCTCGCAATGGGGAATCCGTGATTCCTGGTTACGTTTAAAAATACTTACTAAATATTTGGCAACTGTAAACACTAGGTCCCTCTCAAAATAAAAGGACAAACGGAAGTTTGAGAATTAGAAGGTTCATCTTAAGACCAGAGTTACATCCAAATATGGAAAGATGATCCTTTTTGTCCTGGAATCTGGTCTTACTTGTCCCGAAGAACCTAATGGATCTGTAGTGCCAGATACCCGTTTACAACTATCAAGAGGACCAGAATGTTGG
>NW_007162009.1:0-613 GCF_000164805.1 Carlito syrichta
CGAGACATTTCGTGGTGATGTAGAATTCAAGTGTTTGGATAACAATAGAAAGACCCTCAGAAGTTTCCTGGGTAATTGGAATCCAAGATTCCTGGTTCCCTTGTACAAGACACCATAACAATTTGGGGACCTAGAAGCCCAGATTCCTGATTGAAACTTATCTAGAGACCCCTTTATACTTCAGCAAATGAGAACTTCAAGAACCCCGTTCCGTTTTCGTTCTCAGCAAGTTGCCTTGATTTTTCCCTGTCGATGTGGCTTCCAAAACTCTGTATACAAAAAGGCAGATACCCACAAGTTTCCTCGCAATGGGGAATCCGTGATTCCTGGTTACCTTTAAAAATACTTACTAAATATTTGGCAACTGTAAACACTAGGTCCCTCTCAAAATAAAAGGACAAACGGAAGTTTGAGAATTAGAAGGTTCATCTTAAGACCAGAGTTACATCCAAATATGGAAAGATGATCCTTTTTGTCCTGGAATCTGGCCTTACTTGTCCCGAAGAACCTAATAGATCTGTAGTGCCAGATACCCGTTTACAACTATCAAGAGGACCAGAATGTTGCTAGGGTCCTGAATTGACTGATTTGTAATATCCACATGCTAAATAGG
>NW_007162010.1:0-755 GCF_000164805.1 Carlito syrichta
CATATGTGTATATGTTTATATATATGTACCGGGGGGGCCAAAAAAATTTATACACATTTTAATCAACATCTTCTCTGTATTACTTTTAGAAGTTGAATTGAATTACAGTAGCAATGTGTCGTTGCAGAAGCCAAAAGTAACATATTCATCTTTTGCTATTGGGATATATTGAGTTTAATACAGTTTTTTCCTTTCTAAAAATGTGTATACACTTACCGTCTATCTGTCTCTGACTGTCCTGTCTCTGTTTCTCTCTCTCTCTCTGAATACACACCTCCCCACACACACAGCCACACATAAACATATTTATGAGTTTTTTTAAATTTTCAAATATACAAATTGCTGTACATCCTATGAATGTCAAAATTAGTATAGATAAAACCTAATCTACTATATATACATTGTGTTCTGTGGTACCTTCACTGTTGTAAAATTTGTGCCTTAAAAAGTGAAGAATTTGGGGTGACCTGAAGATGATGACGGTATAGGTGGATCCATGAGACTCTTGGAATGTGAGTTCCCAAAAAGACTATTACTTTTCTTCCTGCATCCCCTGCCCACCACCAGCCACACTGGTATGAGACCTGGGGACTTTTGGTCCCACGCAGGGCCAGACATTGTGGCTGGACCATGGCTGCTCCACTATATGTAATTTCGGCCATCTGAGGAATCCCAAATCCTGGATCCCAACTCCATCCCTGGCTGGCTACATTGTCATGATGAGCACCCAGTGCCAAGCTGCCAGTCACCCAGGA
>NW_007162011.1:0-874 GCF_000164805.1 Carlito syrichta
AGCATAAACACAGAGTGAGAGACTGTATGAATTTCTACCTCACATTCATTGTATTTTATATATCCCTGCCTCACGTTCACTATATTTTATGAATTCTTAGTATTTTAAATCCTACCTCAGACCCCGTAGGACCAGGCACATGCTGGGTGCCTGGTGGTGACTGTGATTGTAAAATTATACAATGCTTTAAGCAGTGTTTGTACTTAGAACTTTGTTAAGCTTTTGTTTATCCCAATTGTCATGTTGGCTTCTTCTGCTTCTGCAACGGGGTGTAAATGTTAAGCAATAAGCCCCTTCCAGACATTCCTTTGCTTAGATTATGGTAAACTCTGTGGCACCAGCCACTCTCCTGGTGGGTTTTGTGTTGTTTCAAACCTCCTGCTCGCATGCCAAAGTTAATTTATGCGCAGTGACTGTGTAAACTTAGCTTATCTGGCATTCCACTCTGCCCTTTTAGCCATTTCCCATCAATCACAGACAACTAAGCTCGAGCTCGCACAAAACTAAATACAAACCAACCAATCTCAAGCACCCCTGTCCCTTGACATCACTGCAGACCTGATTGGAGACTAATTATGCAAGGTCCGTGGACTTCGGTTTCTACGTCATGACCACTTCTGATTGGTTAATGTTACAAAACCTAGGAAAAACCTGTCATGCCCAGCCCCACTCTCTGTACTTGTGCATAAAAACTGCTTGCTATACTGGATCCGGATTCTCAAGCTCGAGCCGCTGCGTCGGTTTCGGTTTGTGAGCCCAGAATCAAGCCCGAATAAAGACCCTCGTGTGTTTGCATCAGAAGCTGGCTCTTTGGTGGTCTCTTGATTTCGAATTTTGGGTTTAACAAGACGGCTTGCCAGCTTTTCAGCTGTGA
>NW_007162012.1:0-959 GCF_000164805.1 Carlito syrichta
CCTCACGTTCACTATATTTTATGAATTCTTAGTATTTTAAATCCTACCTCAAACCCCGTAGGACCAGGCACATGCTGGGTGCCTGGTGGTGACTGTGATTGTAAAATTATACAATGCTTTAAGCAGTGTTTGTACTTAGAACTTTGTTAAGCTTTTGTTTATCCCAATTGTCATGTTGGCTTCTTCTGCTTCTGCAACGGGGTGTAAATGTTAAGCAATAAGCCCCTTCCAGACATTCCTTTGCTTAGATTATGGTAAACTCTGTGGCACCAGCCACTCTCCTGGTGGGTTTTGTGTTGTTTCAAACCTCCTGCTCGCATGCCAAAGTTAATTTATGCGCAGTGACTGTGTAAACTTAGCTTATCTGGCATTCCACTCTGCCCTTTTAGCCATTTCCCATCAATCACAGACAACTAAGCTCGAGCTCGCACAAAACTAAATACAAACCAACCAATCTCAAGCACCCCTGTCCCTTGACATCACTGCAGACCTGATTGGAGACTAATTATGCAAGGTCCGTGGACTTCGGTTTCTACGTCATGACCACTTCTGATTGGTTAATGTTACAAAACCTAGGAAAAACCTGTCATGCCCAGCCCCACTCTCTGTACTTGTGCATAAAAACTGCTTGCTATACTGGATCCGGATTCTCAAGCTCGAGCCGCTGCGTCGGTTTCGGTTTGTGAGCCCAGAATCAAGCCCGAATAAAGACCCTCGTGTGTTTGCATCAGAGCTGGCTCTTTGGTGGTCTCTTGGATTTCGAATTTTGGGTTTAACAAGACGGCTTGCCAGCTTTTCAGCTGTGATGCTAGTGACATCTCAGATGGATAATTCTCTGCCTCCAAGCAGGAGAACCATCCTGGGCATTAAAGAATGTTAAGCGAGGTCCCTGGCTCCACCTGCTCAATGTATGAGCACCCCTGATAGGGCCCCTTATATCTCCAGGACAGGGGGTAAGC
>NW_007162013.1:0-797 GCF_000164805.1 Carlito syrichta
CGCTTCTGCAACGGGGTGTAAATGTTAAGCAATAAGCCCCTTCCAGACATTCCTTTGCTTAGATTATGGTAAACTCTGTGGCACCAGCCACTCTCCTGGTGGGTTTTGTGTTGTTTCAAACCTCCTGCTCGCATGCCAAAGTTAATTTATGCGCAGTGACTGTGTAAACTTAGCTTATCTGGCATTCCACTCTGCCCTTTTAGCCATTTCCCATCAATCACAGACAACTAAGCTCGAGCTCGCACAAAACTAAATACAAACCAACCAATCTCAAGCACCCCTGTCCCTTGACATCACTGCAGACCTGATTGGAGACTAATTATGCAAGGTCCGTGGACTTCGGTTTCTACGTCATGACCACTTCTGATTGGTTAATGTTACAAAACCTAGGAAAAACCTGTCATGCCCAGCCCCACTCTCTGTACTTGTGCATAAAAACTGCTTGCTATACTGGATCCGGATTCTCAAGCTCGAGCCGCTGCGTCGGTTTCGGTTTGTGAGCCCAGAATCAAGCCCGAATAAAGACCCTCGTGTGTTTGCATCAGAGCTGGCTCTTTGGTGGTCTCTTGGATTTCGAATTTTGGGTTTAACAAGACGGCTTGCCAGCTTTTCAGCTGTGATGCTAGTGACATCTCAGGATGGATAATTCTCTGCCTCCAAGCAGAGAACCATCCTGGGCATTAAAGAATGTTAAGCGAGGTCCCTGGACTCCACCTGCTCAATGTTATGAGCATCCCCTGATAGGGCCCCTTATATCTCCAGGACAGGGGGTAAGCACCCCTTTCCCAACATTGAAA
>NW_007162014.1:0-783 GCF_000164805.1 Carlito syrichta
GCAGACAATAAGGATCTATGCTGTTCCTCGGAGGACCTAGGATGTGTCCTCTTTTTTTCCTCATAGCTTAAAATTCCCACCAGCTGTCACAAATGAGTTGGTCCTCACAGCCAGAGAGGCCACAACTCGAGGAGACATGGATTTGGTTTAATGCGGAATATTTGTTCTCTTATATAAGGACACTTATTTTTTTCTTTGAGTTAGGGTCTTAATCAATTGTGCAGACTGAAGTACTGTGACATAATCACAGTTCACCACAGCCTTGACCTCTTAGGATCAATCGATCCTCCCACCTCAGCCTCCCAAGTAACTGGGACTATAGACATGTGACACCATGTCCTGCTATTATATTTTTATTTTTTATAGAGATGAGGTCTTGCTTTGTTGCCCAGGCTGATCCAAACTCCTGGGTTCAAGTGATCCTCATACCTCAGCCTCCCAAAATATTGGGTTTGCAGGTATGAGTCACCATGCCCAGTCTCAACAGGAATGCTTCTAAACTTTGTAGTGAATTAGTGTCTGGATTACAGACAGTGGCGACCAAGAAATTTCAGGATACTGAGAAGCTCTTCAAACCTGGAAACCCCCACAGAGTCACTAAGAGTGGCTTTCCAGGTGCAGTAAACAGGCTGGTGTTGACCATGAGTTTGTAGAGTGAGGGAACAATAAGGAAAATGACCTCACAGAAGAGATAACACGGAAGCACTTTTGGAATGTCCAGTGGGAACAATGGAGGAAACAGTAGGTTTTATATTGTGGTCTACAGTTATCTGCCTTGACAAG
>NW_007162015.1:0-1016 GCF_000164805.1 Carlito syrichta
AGTAACTGGGACTATAGACATGTGACACATGTCTGCTATATATTTTATTTTTATAGAGATGAGGTCTGCTTGTTGCCAGGCTGATCCAAACTCCTGGGTTCAAGTGATCATCATACCTCAGCCTCCCAAAATGTTGGGTTTGCAGGTATGAGTCACCATGCCCAGCCTCAACAGGAATGCTTCTAAACTTTGTAGTGAATTAGTGTCTGGATTACAGACAGTGGCGACCAAGAAATTTCAGGATACTGAGAAGCTCTTCAAACCTGGAAACCCCCACAGAGTCACTAAGAGTGGCTTTCAAGGTACAGTAAACAGGCTGGTGTTGACCATGAGTTTGTAGAGTGAGGGAACAATAAGGAAAATGACCTCACAGAAGAGATAACACGGAAGCACTTTTGGAATGTCCAGTGGGAACAATGGAGGAAACAGTAGGTTTTATATTGTGGTCTACAGTTATCTGCCTTGACAAGTGCTGATTCTGGTATCAGGGATGAATAGAGGCCAGAGTAATTCCTGGAGACACCTAGAAGTTTTGTTGCAGACCGATGCTCCTTGTACTAAGCCACACTTTGGATCATGACACTACACATTCTTGGACATCTCCCTCATGGTTAAAGAGAGCTGCACCTTAAAATGTCAAAGAAAATTGCCATGGTGGAACCATTGGCCTGCCCCAGAAAAAGTTATTCAAGCACAATAATATGATTTTCAGATCCTTTCCTCTATGGTGAGGATCAACTGTCTACCTGAATTTGAGAATGTCTTATTTTCTGTGTCCTAGGGTGCATTATTAAAAATATGATTATAAAGCTTTAATATGGATTTCATGTTCTCTTATTGGACATGTATCTTGTACATATCATGAAAGATGAGACAAAATTTTTTTTAAAAATTGTACTCTTTTTGGAGTTGAATTTATCACCCAATGTGAAAATCAAGGCATGAAATGTTGGTGGAGTGATAAAAGTCGCTTCACGTGCCAAGTGATATTAGTGGCAGATGTGACCAGCAGAGGG
>NW_007162016.1:0-757 GCF_000164805.1 Carlito syrichta
TAAGAGTGGCTTTCCAGGTGCAGTAAACAGGCTGGTGTTGACCATGAGTTTGTAGAGTGAGGGAACAATAAGGAAAATGACCTCACAGAAGAGATAACACAGAAGGAAGCACTTTTGGAATGTCCAGTGGGAACAATGGAGGAAACAGTAGGTTTTATATTGTGGTCTACAGTTATCTGCCTTGACAAGTGCTGATTCTGGTATCAGGGATGAATAGAGGCCAGAGTAACTCCTGGAGACACCTAGAAGTTTTGTTGCAGACCGATGCTCCTTGTACTAAGCCACACTTTGGATCATGACACTACACATTCTTGGACATCTCCCTCATGGTTAAAGAGAGCTGCACCTTAAAATGTCAAAGAAAATTGCCATGGTGGAACCATTGGCCTGCCCCAGTAAAAGTTATTCAAGCACAATAATATGATTTTCAGATCCTTTCCTCTATGGTGAGGATCAACTGTCTACCTGAATTTGAGAATGTCTTATTTTCTGTGTCCTAGGGTGCATTATTAAAAATATGATTATAAAGCTTTAATATGGATTTCATGTTCTCTTATTGGACATGTATCTTGTACATATCATGAAAGATGAGACAAAATTTTTTTTAAAAATTGTGCTCTTTTTGGAGTTGAATTTATCACCCAATGTGAAAATCAAGGCATGAAATGTTGGTGGAGTGATAAAAGTCGCTTCACGTGCCAAGTGATATTAGTGGCAGATGTGACCAGCAGAGGGATGATGACGTTTTCTCTGCATG
>NW_007162017.1:0-819 GCF_000164805.1 Carlito syrichta
CCCCCACCTGAGTGACCTACCCCAACCTTGGTCATCTACCTCCACTTGGGCCATCTATCACCAACTGCACCATCTATCTTGACCTGCCCATCTATCCCCACCAGGTCTGTCTACCCTCACCTGGGTTGTCTATTCCTATCTGGGCCATCTAGCCTCACTTGGACTGTCTACCTCACCTGGGCTGTCAACTCCCACCTGGGCTGTCTGCCCCCCCTGGTTGTTATTACTACTTGGGTTTTCTATCCCCACCAGGGCCATATCCCGACCTGGGTCGTCTACTCCTCCCTGGGCTGACTGTAACTTCAGCAATGAGGAATCAGCTGCTTAGACATCCCATTCCCCTTCATTACCCTCCCCTACACACCGAAGCTAAGTGTGTAAATTAGAATAGTTGATGCTGGTGCTGCTTTTGAGCATGTGGTGTACAAAAACATCCTTAAGCAGAAAACATCATGTACAACTCACCCTGAGCAGGGAAACTGAGGTGTTCTCCTTAGGAACTCTTTCCACAGCCCTCCCACACCCATGTGTGACTCTTGCTGGGCACCATGTTCAAAGGCCTCTAACCAGAGAAGATCCGTCTTTGCAAGAGCAGTGCAGCTCAAGGCTAGGTATGGGAGCTCTTGACAAGTGGCACTGAATGCATTCAGCAGCATCTGGTAATGTCGAAAACACAGCACTATTGCTTTGGCCAAGTGAGTTCCAACAGGTCTTTTACCATTCTTCTGGGGGAAATGGTCCTCAAGGTGGGATGGTTCAGGGAAGTTGGAGAACTCATGTGTCAAGGGTACCAGGACTGCATTCAGGATCAGACAATGA
>NW_007162018.1:0-811 GCF_000164805.1 Carlito syrichta
CCCTTCATTACCCTCCCCTACACACCGAAGCTAAGTGTGTAAATTAGAATAGTTGATGCTGGTGCTGCTTTTGAGCATGTGGTGTACAAAAACATCCTTAAGCAGAAAACATCATGTACAACTCACCCTGAGCAGGGAAACTGAGGTGTTCTCCTTAGGAACTCTTTCCACAGCCCTCCCACACCCATGTGTGACTCTTGCTGGGCACCATGTTCAAAGGCCTCTAACCAGAGAAGATCCGTCTTTGCAAGAGCAGTGCAGCTCAAGGCTAGGTATGGGAGCTCTTGACAAGTGGCACTGAATGCATTCAGCAGCATCTGGTAATGTCGAAAACACAGCACTATTGCTTTGGCCAAGTGAGTTCCAACAGGTCTTTTACCATTCTTCTGGGGGAAATGGTCCTCAAGGTGGGATGGTTCAGGGAAGTTGGAGAACTCATGTGTCAAGGGTACCAGGACTGCATTCAGGATCAGACAATGACAACGATTGACAGCATTATGACTGCAACTGGCGAGGCCAGACCAGGAGATGCAGGGAGGCTCAGCACTGAAGGTGACACACAAGCAGATACCTGAGCCCAATACCAGCATCAGTGAGGACCAGTCACTGGGGGCTGAGCATCCTGAGAACAGCATCAAAGTAAGGTCAGACCTAGGGACAGGGAAGCAGGGACACACTGACCCTGGCATGAGCTACCACACCGTGTGGACTGGAAGATGGGGGCTGACTCTGACTGTGGCTTTCCCTGTTCTCTGCCTGCCTGCATCAACACATTTTCCTCGGGGCCCCTCGCATGTCCGGGATGGGCCAG
>NW_007162019.1:0-934 GCF_000164805.1 Carlito syrichta
CCCTCCACTGCTGTGTCCTGCCTCTTGATCCCACAACCCAGAACTGGTGGTCCAGGACTACTCCCTCCTGTCCTCCCCACCTGGAGCCATACCCCGGTTTGGGGGACTGTAAGGTGGCAGAACCCTCTGTGGGGCCAGACAAGTCATGGGACCACAAGGAACTTGCTCAGTGTCGACACCCCAAAACCTCCCCCATCCTGTTGCAGGAGGACCCAGGGCCCAGCTGACTCCTGTCACAGTTCTTAGTCCTGCAATGCAGCCCAAGTCCCATAGGTGGTGGCCAGACACCATGGGATGGTCCTCTGGCCTTAAAAGTGCCTAACCCTCCATCCCAGTCTCCCTCTTATGTGTCCCCTTACCCCACGCACACTCTCCTCCTCCTCCTTCCTATCTATGGGCAATCCTTCCTGGGCCTGGACCCAGCTTGCTTCCCTGCTTTGCAACCCCAAATTGTAGTACCCACCAGCCAGCATACAGGACCCCATTGCCTTCAAGAATGATGCCCACCCTCCTCTGGGGCCATCTGGAAGCTCTAGCCCCAACCAAGACCTGCCTCCATACAACCAGGTTGCCACTGGCTGGGTCCTTTCATGATAGGTTAAAAAGGAAGGACAGACATAGCAGCCCAAAGAGGTCAGGAACCCGAGTGCCTGCTCAGTGAGGAGTTCCCACAGAGGGGGTAGCAGGAAAAACAGAGATTGTGACACCGAGCCTATTATAGAAAGTGGCACTTTATTACGCTGGCCATCCCAGTGGGCCCGAGGGTTTAATGCATCCAAATCCAGTGCCCCAGAACAGGAGAAGTGGGATCTTATACCCTTGCTTAGGTAAGGGAGGGGGTCATGTTGAGTGATTACATACTTCCTTTGGAATTTTACAAGGTTGTACTCAGCAAAATTAGATTTTCCAAAGAACAAATGGTTTCCAGGAACTG
>NW_007162020.1:0-974 GCF_000164805.1 Carlito syrichta
AAAAGTGCCTAACCCTCCATCCCAGTCTCCCTCTTATGTGTCCCCTTACCCCACGCACACTCTCCTCCTCCTCCTTCCTATCTATGGGCAATCCTTCCTGGGCCTGGACCCAGCTTGCTTCCCTGCTTTGCAACCCCAAATTGTAGTACCCACCAGCCAGCATACAGGACCCCATTGCCTTCAAGAATGATGCCCACCCTCCTCTGGGGCCATCTGGAAGCTCTAGCCCCAACCAAGACCTGCCTCCATACAACCAGGTTGCCACTGGCTGGGTCCTTTCATGATAGGTTAAAAAGGAAGGACAGACATAGCAGCCCAAAGAGGTCAGGAACCCGAGTGCCTGCTCAGTGAGGAGTTCCCACAGAGGGGGTAGCAGGAAAAACAGAGATTGTGACACCGAGCCTATTATAGAAAGTGGCACTTTATTACGCTGGCCATCCCAGTGGGCCCGAGGGTTTAATGCATCCAAATCCAGTGCCCCAGAACAGGAGAAGTGGGATCTTATACCCTTGCTTAGGTAAGGGAGGGGGTCATGTTGAGTGATTACATACTTCCTTTGGAATTTTACAAGGTTGTACTCAGCAAAATTAGATTTTCCAAAGAACAAATGGTTTCCAGGAACTGCTGGATTGTTAACCGTCAACTTCAGAAGGGGGGTTTTAGATAAGACTCTTTTCCATTTCCATGAAATGGCCAGTCTCTGGGCAATTTGGCCTTTTTAAAACAAAACCTGCCCGGAGCCTGGTGGGTCTTTAAAGTTGCAACTTGCCTTTCAAAAGGAAATACCTTTAACTGCTGCTGGGCTAGTGAGAGATATTCAGTCAGCCCAGGTGAGGCCAACTGCTGATCCTGAATCAGCTACATGTGTTTCTATCTTTATTCACTCAATCATACAAGAAATATATTTGAGCATTTGCCACATCCTGCCACAGGGACAGGGCCACCCCACCACCACCATAGCTAGGCCTGTAGGC
>NW_007162021.1:0-817 GCF_000164805.1 Carlito syrichta
CACCATAGCTAGGCCTGTAGGCCAGAGCCAGCCCAGCCCACTCCTGTGTGCATTCACCCCATCCTGTTCTCCCCATCTCCCTCACTCCTTTCAGCCTCCCCCTGTCTCTGACTTTCTCTCTCTTTCTGGCAGAGTCCCATCTACAAGGACGACTGAAACTTTTTAGGGCATGATTCATTGAGTGGCATGCCCCTCAGAACCAGTGTCCAAACACTAAAACTGAGATATGCATATGAATTCTCCATATTGCAAGCCAGATAAATGTGAGGTGAGAATAATGATCTGAGGAGGGACGGTGGGATTATGGGGGTAGGGGGATCTCAGCTACAGCAGTTCAGCCCTTTAGCCATGTCTGCATGGCTCCCCAAGCCCTCCATGTGGGGGTGGGGTAGGATCTGAGCAAGGGTGCTCTCCCTGCCCCTCAGGGTTGCCTGGGCCAGGGAACAGGGAGGAGTCACTGGGGAGGATTCACCTTCACAAAACGTTTAATGACAAGTGGATCCTGAGTTTGGGGTCACAGGATATCCTTTCTATGGACAACCTGTTCCCCTCCCCAGGAGGGGGGAGGTCTACAAGTCCACATCAGTCCTGTGGACAATCCCCATCCTACCCTTCTCAAAGAGAATCCATCTCCAGCCTGGTCTCAGAGCAGCTGCCACCTTTCAAACTCTCTGTTCAAGAACAAAACTTCTCCAGAACTAATAGGGCTTTGCTTTTAGAAGCAAAACAGAGAAGGTTTCTGTGTTTTCTGAGTCCCCTCAGAGATTTTTCTGGATCTGCAGCACTCTCCCACCCAGGTGACTGCCATCATGCAGAT
>NW_007162022.1:0-928 GCF_000164805.1 Carlito syrichta
ATCAAGGACAGATGAGCAACTACTCTCCAATGCAGCAAGCTTTACACTGGACAAAGAAACACCCCAACAGGAGCAGCCCAGCTCCGGCTCCTTCCCCAATCACCTCCAAGGGTCTGGCAGACCAAACGCACAGGAAAGCACGAGCACCCCTGGCATACAGAGCAAGCCGCAGCCTCTACATATAAGCCCGCACACAGGGAACCCTGAAGCCCAGCACACCCAGAACCACACCCGCTAAGGCTCTGTTCAGTCATCGGACTATAGAGGTATCCTCGAGTACATCCATGCAGCCTATGAGGTTGTTCTCCAACTGTCTTGGCTGAGCCCATGGGCCATGGTCCACCCTGCCCGGTCCACCTCCTCCCGAGCTCCAGCCCTCCAGGTCCCCCAGGCCCTGGCTTGTGTCACGTGTGTCCCTCCGTCCACTTACCCTCTGTGCCCTTTGAGCCCCTCCCCGCTGCTCTTCCTCCAGTCTTCTGAGGTGGGAGGGTATCTTTCCCTCTAAATGGCGGGGTAGGAGGGCTGGAGAAAGATGCGTGCATTGGGAGTGGCTTGGCCCCCAGGTGGCTCCATCTCTTCCTCCCAAGCCTTCCTCCATTCCGACCTCAGAGTTTTTGGACAGAGCCACCGGCGCCTTGACTCTTCCCTCTCACCAGCCGCGGACCATGTCACCACGTCCGGGAGCCACTGGGTTTCCAAGGAGGTCGGAAGGGCGGGTGTCAGCCCCGGCAGTGTTGTTGTGTCATCCTGTGTCTCTCCACCCTCACCCTGTCCATCCATACCCTAACATTTTTGGGGGTCCCACCGAGATATCTGAGATCTGTTTTTCTCTCTTTCTTATTTCCTAACTGGTGACCCTCTGTGGACTGTGTTGGAACCTGCGAGCACTGAAGTTCTGGCTGACGCTACACTTCAGCGTGCTGAAAGA
>NW_007162023.1:0-745 GCF_000164805.1 Carlito syrichta
AAGGTCACCGAAGGAAAGTTGGGACCGCCAGCGCCCGTACGGGTGGGAGACAAAGTGCTTGGCTTTCTTTGCTCTTTTCCTCTCTGGTTGGCAAAGTAACTTCAAGAAGGCCCTTGAGACTCCAACAGCTGCATAGTACGCCTTTCTGCACCTTGGGTGAGTCATCTCCATTTATCATCCACACACCCACATATTTGGATGTGCACTCTTGGACCCCTTTGGCTTTGGTTCGGATGACTTTCTGGGTCTCTCAGACTTTTTCCCAGTCCCGTCTTGAAGGAAACCTCATAGCGCTCTGATGGTCAAAAATCCTGGTACCAGGTCTTCCAAGACATGGTGGAACATAGCATCCCGCAAGCTCCAGTGGACACAGGGACAGGAGGACCTCTCTCTTTTCCTCTCTGGTTGGCAATGTAACTCCAAGAAGGACCTTGAGACTCCAACAGCTGCATGGTATGCCTTTCTGCACCTTGGGTGAGTCATTTCCATTTATCATCCACACACCCACATATTTGGATGTGCACTCTTGGACCCCTTTGGCTTTGGTTCGGATGACTTTCTGGGTCTCAGGCTTTTTCCCAGTCCCATCTTGGAGGAAACCTCATAGCACTCTGATGGTCAAAAATCCTGGTACCAGGTCTTCCGCATCCCGCAAGCTCCAGTGGACATAGGGACAGGAGGACACTCTCTCCTTGGTGACTCACATCTCTGTACTGATTCCTTTGAACCTGTTGGGGACTCCTGG
>NW_007162024.1:0-755 GCF_000164805.1 Carlito syrichta
ACTACACGTCATATTGCTTACGAAGTATAAGGAATCTTGGTTACATGAGTCCTCAATCCCAAAAACTACAAACCGTCTTCCTAAGAGGTAACCACGAATCAGGTTTTCGAAGTTGGAATCTGGGTAATGGGAGTCCTCCCATACAGGAAACTACACGGCCAATTGCTAAGTAAGAATAAGGAATCTGCATTACTCATGTCCTCAATCCCCAAAAATATTCAGGTCGTCTTGCTATTGGCTAAACACGAATCAAGGTGTTTTCGAGCATGAATCTGGGGAACTGGAGTACTCATATACAGGCAACTACATGATTTTTGCTAAGAAATAATAAGGACTCTGGGTTACACGAGACCTCAATCCCAAAAATCTACAGGGCATCTTGGAAAGGGCTAAAAATGAATCAGAGTTTCGATGCTGGATCTATGATATTGGCGTCCTAATCTACAGGGAAATACACAGCCCCTTACCACGGAATATAAAGTATCGGGGTTATAGCAGTCCTCAGTCCTAAAATCAACAGGCTATCTGCTGTGGACTAAACAAGAATCAGGGTTTAGAAGCTGCAACTTAGGTAATAGCAGTCCTCATATAAAAAATCTACACGATCTCTTGCTAAGGAAAAATGAGACACCTGTTTTACACGGTTCCTCTGACACAATATCTATATGATATCGTGCTAAGGGCTAAACAAGAATCAGGGTTCGAAACAGATTCTGGGGAAAGGCAGCCCTCATATACAGGACACTACACAGCCC
>NW_007162025.1:0-543 GCF_000164805.1 Carlito syrichta
AGTGGCATCAGCAATGGAGGATATATATGTTTCTGAGAAATCCAATGACAGTGAGTACAATAAGAACATCTGGGGTCTGGGACTATTTGTGAAGGTTTATTGCAAACTGTAAGGCATGGTTTTCAGGGACATTTGCAGCAGGGTCCCCAATGGATAATGCTGGCCCTGGTCAGGGTGTTGTCTAGTCTTCCTTGTCCCTGCTTATTTTCCAACCTTCTGAAAGACTCAAGCAGCTGATACAATTCTGCAAGCAGCTGATACAATTTCAATTCATTCATTTTCTGATTAAATCAACCAGAGTGTGAGCCTTGCAAATAAGATTCCCGAGTAACACAATATATAAGTTAATTTAGAAATTTTCTTTGTTAATGCACAGGGTTATTTTAGTATATTCCTGGCAGCATGAATTAGTTGCTCTGAAAGTCACTGTCTGTCCACACCAACAGTACACTTATTTTAAAGATGTCTGCATTATATTTTACCTTTCTTCCTTCCTTCCTTCCTTCCTTCCTTCCTTCCTTCCTTCCTTCCTTCCTTCCTTCC
>NW_007162026.1:0-656 GCF_000164805.1 Carlito syrichta
CCAGAGCTAAGTTGTCTGCCGATTCATCAGCTACAAAGTTAAGTCACCTAGCTAACTGATTAACCAACTAGTCAAGCCGGGTAGTTAACTCATTTCCCAACAAGATAAAACAGTTGGCTAACTCATTAACCAACTAGTTAAGTCAGTTAGCTATCTCGTTATCCAAGTAAAGTCAGCTAGCTAAGTCAGCTAGCTAAATAGCTAGCTAGCTAAGTCAGCTAGCTAAATAGCTAGCTAGCTAAGTCAGCTAGCTAAATAGCTAGCTAGCTAAGTCAGCTAGCTAAATAGCTAGCTAGCTAAGTCAGCTAGCTCATTAGTTAGCTAACTATTTAAGTCAGCTACTTAAGTCTGCTACCTAACAAGTTAGCTAATTATTAAATCAGCTAGCTTTCAGCTAGTTAAATAGTTAGCTAACAATTTAATTCAGGTAGTTAAGTCAGCTAGCTAACTAGTTAAGCCAGCCAGTTATGTCAGCTAGCTAAATAGTTAAGTCAGCCAGCTAAGTCATCTTTCTAAATTAGTCAGTTGGTTAATGCAGCTAGCTAGCTAGTGAGGTAATAGGTTACATCAGCATGTGGGGTCAGGTAGTTAGCTAGTTAATGAGTTAATCAGCTGGTTGAGTCAGCTAGCTAGCTAGTTATCAAACGGGATGACTC
>NW_007162027.1:0-771 GCF_000164805.1 Carlito syrichta
AGTTAAGTCAGCTAGCTAACTAGTAAGCCAGCCAGTTATGTCAGCTAGCTAAATAGTTAAGTCAGCCAGCTAAGTCATCTTTCTAAATTAGTCAGTTGGTTAATGCAGCTAGCTAGCTAGTGAGGTAATGGGTTACATCAGCAGGTGGGGTCAGGTAGTTAGCTAGTTAATGGGTTAAATCAGCTGGTTGAGTCAGCTAGCTAGCTAGTTATCAAACGGGATGACTCAGCTGGTTGAGTAGGCAAGCTAGCTAGTTAGGTAACGAGTAAAGTCAGCTGGATGAGTCAGCTAACTAGCTAGTTAGCTAACGAGTTGTCAGCTGGTTGTGTCAGCTAGCTAGTTTGTTAGCTAATGAGTTAAGTCAGATGATTAAGTCACCTAGCTTGCACGTTAGATAACGAGTAAGCTAACTACTTAGCTAGCTCGTTAACTCAGCTACATTGCTTGCCAGCTAACTAAGTCAGCTTGTTATCTAGGTAGCTAGCTAGTTACCTAAAAATTTAAGGTAGCTGACTAGCTAGGCAGTAAGCTAGTGAAGTCAGTTTGCTAGCTAGCTGGTTAGCTGGTTAATTCAGCTAGTTAACAGATCTGGCAAACCAAATGGCAACGTAGGTAAATAGATAGTTAAGTCAGCTAGTTATCTACCTGGCTAGCTAGTGATGTCTGTGAGTTAAGTAGCTGGCTAGCCAACTGGCTAGCTGGTTAAGTCAGGTAGTTTAATCAGCTGTCTAGCCAGCTGGTTATGTATGTAGCTAACCGGATAAGTCAGCT
>NW_007162028.1:0-635 GCF_000164805.1 Carlito syrichta
TGCTCTAGTATTATCTAGGAAGAACAGTGCATCATTGGTCAATAGTGATCATCATGCTTAAGAAAAAAAAACCTGTATGCTACCTATTTCTGGGCTTAATTACAGGTTGTTTCCTAATTACCTCAAGAAGTTCGATCTTGGTTGAAAGTGAAAAGTTCAAAAGGAACAAAGATAGGCTCATGTCTCCATGAAGAGATAAAAACCAATGACTTTTACTCTAACTGCACCTTAAAACTCTAGATAATTTTACATATGGAATGAATTAAGACAATATTATTCAAGACAACACATTTCATTATTTTAGGGATTGTAATATATGAAATACCTCAAAAATTGCTAAGTCAATTTTTGTAAAGCTGAAGAGAGAAATTTCTTTTCCTTATGGAACCTATGAGAAAAGTACAGTCAAATGGGGAAACATAGTTTGTATTTTATGGGTATAGTGTTATGTTTATCTCATGGAATTCACACAAAGGCAACATTTTAGCAACAAGTAATTTAAAACAATTTCTTGTTACTTCCTGACTTAAGAGATGTTCTGCTCCACTTGTACTCAGTCCATTCATCAAAGAGTGGCAAAAGCTACCTAACAACATACGTTGATGCTCCCTTGCTAAATGATTCCATATTATATA
>NW_007162029.1:0-710 GCF_000164805.1 Carlito syrichta
TATACAGAGTTTAAAATCCAAATAGACAGGGAAAATCAGGGCATCTTGCTGAGAAAGGGAAAAAAATCCGGTTCTTGGAGTTTTCAATCACCTACATTTACAAGGTTTCTTGATAAGATTTATCACCAATCTCTGCTTCTTTGTCGCAACATTTTTAGGGTGTCTTTTGAACAGGGAACCAGGAATCTTGGGATACAATTCCACAAGAACTTTATGGGATCTTTCTCTTGATAGCCAAGCAAATGGAATTCTAGGTCACCAGGAAATGTGTTGGCGGCTTGCTGAGAATGAAGCAGGAATTTCAGTAATGGGAGTCTCATATACAGAACAGTACACGACCTGTTGCTACGGAAGAATAAGGAATCTTGGTTACACGAATCCCCCATCCCAAAAACCTACAGAGGGTCTTGCTAAGAGATAACCACCAATCAGGTTTGGTTGTAGGGATCTGGATAAAGGGAGTCCTCATATACAGGAAACTGCACTGTCTATTGCTAAGGAAGAATAATGAATCTGGTTAACACGTGTCCTCAATCCAGAAAAAAACTTCAGGGTGTCTTACTAAGGGCTAAACACGAATTTGGGCTTTAGAAACATAATCTTGGGAAATGAAATCCTCATATACAGACAATTGCACTGACTTTTCCTAAGAAAGAAAAATGAATCTGGGTGACATGTGTCCTCAATCCCCAAAAATCTACATGGCGTCT
>NW_007162030.1:0-693 GCF_000164805.1 Carlito syrichta
CCAGTTACTTTTTAAAACTAATTCAGTAGTTCCTGTGTTTGCTATGTGTGGCAGCTGAAGACTCTGCAGAAATTTCCTTAAATGCCTGAAACCAAGCAAGTGTCTCAGTCTTTTCCAGGGGGCCTTGTGAATGCTGTGGCATTTCTCCAGCAGTCATCCAGGCCATTTACAACTCTTTATTAGTCTTCACTTCCTGCTTTCTCCAAACCTTAAGGTCACTCAGAAGTGACAGCTTAGAGCCTTCTCATGTTCTTCCTGAGCATATCACAGTCCTGGGCATATTCTCAGCTCAGTGCATATAGGTGGGTTTCTCAAATCTCAGGAATATATCAGAGTTTTTCAAAACCTTTATGGACATTTTATCCTCTACCTTGTCCTTTAAATAAAGCTTTTTATTAGGTGATTACTTATCCCAACTCTTTATCCACCACCCCAGGTAGCAGGTAAGTTAAAATTGCCTTTGAATGTTTTTGACTAATGCCTTGGAGCACAGGTTTTTCATCCTGGGTGAAAACTCTTGAGTTAGTTCAGTAGTCAGCCTTGCAAGTGAGGTCTTCAAAGGAACCATCATATTAACTCAAATGATGACAGTTTTCTGGGAACAGGCCTTTGATAGTTCCAACCCACTTTTGCTTCCTCCAGTGATTGCCAGGCTGCTGGGTTTTCCTCTTATCTCAGATGATTGTTCTGAAA
>NW_007162031.1:0-452 GCF_000164805.1 Carlito syrichta
CTCCAGCATATGACAAAGGCCTAACATCTAGGATCTACAAGGAACTCAAATGTGCCATAAAAGAAAGAAAACAAACAGCCCCATTACAAATTGGGCAAAACATGACTAGATACTTATCAAAGGAAGATATAGGAGCAGCCAACAGATACATGACAAAAATGCTAAGCCTAACTAGCCATCCAAGAAATGTAAATTAAAACCACACCGAGATACCACCTAACTCCAGTCAGGATGGCCATCATCAATTTTCTCTAGATTTTAAAGATTTTTGGCGTTGTGGTCCATATACCAGTTTCTATGACTCTCTCTCTCCCCATCCCCTTCCTCCTCCTGCTTTTCTTCTTCCCTTTTCTTCCTCTTCATGATCTTTTCAATATGTAAGAATCATTCTTGCCTCACTGGTCATACAAAATGATCTGTGGCTCTGTCTATGCCTAACCCTGACCTAACAG
>NW_007162032.1:0-398 GCF_000164805.1 Carlito syrichta
AAGTTTTATTCAATTTAAAAAATACGATTCTGAATGCCATGCCTACAATATGCTCTTGAAATTGCTAAGTTTTCTATAATCAATAATCCTCAATTTCCTCTCTTGTGAGAAAGACTCATGATAGTTCTCATCTCAAAAACTCTTTAGACAAACCAAATAAGATGAAAGGCGATGTGCAAAAAGTAGCTGTTATTGTCTTCAGCATGAACCAATCAGAAATACAGTTTTGGAGATGTGTAGAAAGATAAAGTTGACTGAATTCATGACCAAAAGTGAGTTTAGTCCTTTTATAAAGAGAATGCAAATCCTTGAATACCCAGGGACATAGGACATGTGAACCACAGAGATATAAATTTAGATGTTGTATTTATTACAGTTAATTGTCTGAGTGACCCCAA
>NW_007162033.1:0-622 GCF_000164805.1 Carlito syrichta
TAACTCAAAAAGAAAAAAAGAAAGAAGGCAGTAAGGACAGAAGGAAGGAAGAAAGAAAGATGATGAAAAATATGCATAATGGCAATAGTGTCAATTCTTCAAGATTACCAATCTTAAAAGTGTCTGTACCAAACTACAGACCTCAAAAATGCATAAAAACAAAAACTGAAAGAACTGAAATGAGGAGATACCCACAGTTATTGTGTCAAACTTCCTCACTCCTCTCTCTATAACTGATAGAACACACTTGACAAAAACATAGTAAGTATATAAAAGCTTTGAAAACCACTATCAATAAAGTTGATCTATTTTGACAATACCCTATACAACAATACATGACACACCTTTAAAGTCAACATGAAACATTTGCCAGGATAGACCATATTCTGGCCCATAAAACAAATGTGAAAATATTTTGCAGCATTAAAATCACACAAAGTATATTTTCTAACTGCCAAGTACTAAAGAAGAAATCAATAATCAAAAAGTATCTTAAAAATTCCAATTACTGAAAATTGAACAACATATTTCTAAATAAACCACATGGCCAATAGAAGTCACCAGAAAGTTCAGAAATACTTGGAATTGAACAAATGAAAACATAAGGAAAAAAACTCCCCAG
>NW_007162034.1:0-999 GCF_000164805.1 Carlito syrichta
AAGGAAGAACTTAATGTTCTATGTCATTATATAAAAATAAAAGACAGAACAATACACTGACTGAATGACTGACTAGTGGATTTTTTAGTGTCATCTAGAAATAGATTTAGGCAATAAAAATGAAGCTATGGTATTGAGAAAGAGTTTAAGTGAAATAGTGAGATGTAGGTATATAGAAATCAATACATATTTTTTCACATTTTCGTTATTTCCAAGTATTTTAAGTCTAGGGAAGAAATATATTTGAATTTTTCTTAAACTTTTCTTTAAGATTGAAATCAAAAACTTTAACATTCTAGTCACCTTTGCTGGTAAAATCACTCCAAGCATTCTTGAGATATTTTCATACGCTTATAATAAAAATTACTCTTTTTATTGCCCATGTATTGTAATATTCCTAAGTGGAATGCCATAGAATTTTCTGTTATTGTAGCTAGTTTTAATTGTTAAAAGAATATTAATTTTCTTAGGTCTAATTTCCATAGACTGTGATCAATCTTACCTCCACCCTGCTATGGTTTCTCTTTCCAACTTAATCCCCTATTTATCCACTATGTAGATCCACAGAACCATAGAAAATATTGGTGCCAGAACAGTGACTGAGAGTTTGGCCAAACTTGTTCTATCACATTTTAACTGACTGATCTTGAAGAAACTACTGTAGCTGTTTGGTTGGATTGCTCTAAAATGGCAATATTAACAAGTGTTTGTATATCAGGGCTTCTCAAAAATTTATTTACACTTTATCACCTGAGAATCTTGTTGAAATACTAAGCTCCTTAACCTTTGTGTTATGGAGCCTGATCATCTGCATTTTTAAACAATATTCAAATGAAATTTGTTAAAAGTCACTGATTAGTGCCATCCTTTACATTGCAAGGGTCTACGTCATGGGGTCTGCACAACAGGGTCATTGTGAAGCCTAAGTAAATTCATCAATGATTATTATAATTATTTTCACATATCATGTGCTCATAAATTAGCATTATGAGGTAAATT
>NW_007162035.1:0-1655 GCF_000164805.1 Carlito syrichta
TATACTTGTAGCCACTCTCGTTTTTCACCTTCTCCCCAACACACACCCTTCCCAGCCTCTTGTAACTATTATTCCACTCTCTGCCTCTACAAGATCAATATTTTTAGTTTTCACATAAGAGTAAAAACATGCATATTTGTCTTTCCAACCCTGATTTATTTCACTGAATGTAATGACCTCCCGTTATTTCCATGTTGAAACAAAGGAAAATATCTCATCCTTTTTATGACTGAATAGTATTCCATTGAGTATGTATGCCACATTTATGTATCCATTTATTCCTTGATGGACACGTCAGTTGATTGCATATCTTGGCTATTGTGAATAGTGCTGTGATAAACATGTGAATAAAGGTATCCTTTTGTATAATTTTTTTTTTTTTATAAATACCCAAGATGGGATTGCTGGATTATATGGTAGTTCTATCTTTCATTTTTTTGAGAATTTTCCATATTGTTTGTCATAATAGTTGCACTAATTTATGTCCACACCAACAGTTTATGAGAGTTTTCTTTCCCTTCACGACCTCGCCAACTTTAGTTATTTTTACCTTTTTGATAATAGCCATTCTAACTAGAAGATGATATCTCATAATAGTTTTGATTTTCATTTCTATAATCATAGATAATGGCTAGCATTTTTTCATATTCTTGTTGGTCATTTGTATGACAAATGTCTTTAGATTTTTTTGCCCACTTGTTAAGGGAATTATTTGGTTTTTGTTATTGAATTATTTGAGTTCCTTATATAGTCTAGATGTCAGCCCCTTGACAGAAAAATTGTCTAAAAATATTTTCTCCCATCCAGCAGGTGGTCTTCTCACTCTGTTGTTTCTTCTGCTGGGCAGAAGATTTTAGTTTAATATCCTCCTGTCCATTTTTGTTTATGTTGCCTGTGCTTCTGAAGTTTTAGTCAAAATATCTCAGCCTAGACCAATGTCCTCTAACACTTCTTATCTACACATTTTTTGGAAATGTTTAAAATGCATCCCAACTAAGATCCATGAATGCGTGGACTGATTTTTTTATTCTTGTGTGTACCTGTGATAATCTCTTTATGTTCAGTAAGTGATAATTTCTGATTGAACAAAAGATTGCTCATACTCAGAATGATGATAACTCCAAAAAGTTGGCTGGGTAAATTGTCCAGGAAAAGATGAGCATCCATTCTTCCTTTGTAATAGATCATTTATTCTTGATTTACTTCATGAATCTCTGGGGGGGGAATATATATATATATGTTTTGTAGTTGGAAAGCTTGAGTTTGCGAACCCAGGCCCACCACGTAAATATACATGATGGCCACTTTAATTTTCTTAATGTTCTTCTGTATTAAATGAACATGTTAAATGTGCCAGCTTGCCTCTTATGATTCAAGGTGTATGAGATCTCTACCTGATTCCAGAAGAGGCCACACAATTCAATGCCCAGCAAACTAGGAACAATTTGGGATATTCTCAGACTTGTCAGGAAAGAAATATGGTGTTTCCACCAGGAATAGGGAAACAATGAATTGCAACACTGTCAGTTGCTGCTGAGACTGAGCCTGGCAGAAAAGGAGACGGGTGGGATCCGAGGCCAGCGGTACCGAAAATCAATTAAGAAAATTTCTCGTTGAGAGCGTGGGATCCCAGCTTGGGATCGAGAGAAAGAGTA
>NW_007162036.1:0-864 GCF_000164805.1 Carlito syrichta
CCAGGGGGGTCTCGAACATGTGGGCTCAAGCAATTGACTCACCTCAGTCTCCCAAATGCGTGGGATTACAGGCTGAGCCACCAGCCTGGCTAAAGTCCTGTTTCTTTTTTGTGCCATAGAAGAAAACCTGGAAATTTTTTGGACTGAGGACTCATACAACAATAATTCTTTATTTGTCCTTACTTGAAGGCCGTGTAGTGTACTGTATGTGAGGACTCTCTTTCCCTAGATTCCTGTTTCAAATCCCCGATTCTTGTTTAGCCCTTACTAAGACGCCATGTAGATATTTTGATAGAGGAAGCATGGAAAACAGATTTTTTTTCTTAGCAAGAGGCCATGTAGTTTCCTGTATATGAGGACTGCTATTACGCACATTCATGCCTCGAATCCCTTACTCTTCTTTAGCCTTCAGCAAGATGCCCTGTAGAATTTCAGGACTGAGGACTCGTATAACCCAGATTCCATATTTTTAACAACAGCCATGCAGTTGCCTGTATATGAGTACTCCTGTTCACTGATACTGGTGTTGAAAGCTACATTCTTGTTTAGATCTTAGGAAGACGCCATATACTTTTGTGGAGATTGAGAAAACATGTCACCCACATTCTTAATCTTTCTTAGGAAAAGTCAGTGCAGTTGCCTGTATATGAGTATTTAATTTCCCTAGATTATGCTTCAAAAACCCAAATTAGTGTTTAGGCCTTAGCAAGACACCCTGAAATTTTATTGGGATGGAGGACACGTGTAAACCACATTCCTTATTCTCCTTTAGCAATAGACAGCACAGTTTCGTCTATATGAGGATTCCCGTTATCCAGATTCCTACTCCCAAAACCTGAATCGTGGTTATCTCTTAGCAAGACG
>NW_007162037.1:0-2672 GCF_000164805.1 Carlito syrichta
TCTTTAGCCTTCACCAAGATGCCCTGTAGATTTTCAGGACTGAGGACTCGTATAACCCAGATTCCATATTTTTAATAACAGCCATGCAGTTGCCTGTATATGCGTACTCCTGTTCACTGATACTGGTGTTGAAAGCTACATTCTTGTTTAGATCTTAGGAAGACGCCATATACTTTTGTGGAGATTGAGAAAACATGTCACCCACATTCTTAATCTTTCTTAGGAAAAGTCAGTGCAGTTGCCTGTATATGAGTATTTAATTTCCCTAGATTATGCTTCAAAAACCCAAATTAGTGTTTAGGCCTTAGCAAGACACCCTGAAATTTTATTTGGATGGAGGACACGTGTAAACCACATTCCTTATTCTCCTTTAGCAATAGACAGCACAGTTTCGTCTATATGAGGATTCCCGTTATCCAGATTCCTACTCCCAAAACCTGAATCGTGGTTATCTCTTAGCAAGACGTTCTGTAGGTTTTTGGGATGGAGGATTCGTGTAAGCAAGATTCCTTATTCTTCCGTAGCAACAGGTCATGTAGTGTTCTGTATATGAGGACTCTCATTACCGAAATTCCTTGCATCATTCTCAGCAAGATGCCAAGATATTTCCTGGTGACCAAAAATTCCAGTTGCTTGGATATCAAGGAAAAGACTCCCATAAATATCTTGAGGAATTATAACCCAAGATTCCTGGTTCCTTTTCAAAAAACACACTAAAAATGTGGCCACATAGATGCCCAGATTTCTGATTAAACCTTATCAAGAGACTTTGTTGATTTCAGCGATTGAGAACTCCAAGAACCGGATTCCCTTTCCGTTCTCAGCAAGGTGCCCTGATTTTCCCTGTCCATGTGGATTCCAAACACTGTGTACAAAAATGCAGATGCCCAGATTTTTCCTGGGGACGTGGAATCCATGAATCCTGGTTACATTTTAATAATTCGTACTAAATATTTGGCAACTGCAAAACCTTCGGTCCTTCTCTAAATAAAGTACAAATTCTCTAAATAAAGTACAAACGGAAATTTAAGGATTACCAAGTTCATCTTAAGACCAACGTTACATCCAAATATGGCAAGATGATACTTTTTTTCCGGGAATCTGGCCTTAATTGTCCTGAGGAACTTAAGGGATTTGTACTACCAGATACCCGATTACAACTCTCAACAGGACCAGAATGTTGCTGGAGTCCTGAAATGACTGATTCATAATAACCACAAGACAAATATCTCTGAAATATGAGACGAACTTGAAGCCTTGATTCTTTTTTATACCGCAGCAAGACACCCTGAGAATATTTCGGTTTGTGGACTAGTGTATCACAGATTCCTTATACTTCTTTACCGAGGGGCTGTGTAAGATCTGTATATCAGGACTCCCTTTCCCCAGAATCTTGTTTGGAAACCCTGATTCTTGTTTTGCCATTAGCAAGATGTCATGTAGATATTGTGACGCAGGAACCATGTAAAAGAGGTTTCTTAGTTCTCCTTAGCTAGAGATCATACAGATTCTGCATATGAGGACTGCTATTACCTATGTTCCAGTTTCTAAACCTTGATTATTGTTTAGCCCACAGCAGATGTCCTTGTTGATTTTAAGGACTGAAGACCTGCTATAACCCCGATTCTTTTTCTTCCTTGGCAAGGGGCTGTGTAATGTCCTGTATATGAGGACTCCCTTTCCCCAGAATCCTGTTTGGAAACCCTGATTCTTGTTTTGCCATTAACAAGATGTCATGTAGATATTGTGATGGAGGAACCGTGTAAAACAGGTTTCTTATTTCTCCTTAGATAGAGATGTGTAGATTCTGTATATGAGGACTGCTATTACCTATGTTCCAGCTTCTACACCCTGATTATTGCTTAGCCCACAGCAGATGGCCTGTTGATATTTAGGACTGAGGAGTGCTATTACCCCGATTCTTTTTCTTCCACAGCAAGGGACTGTGTACATTCCTGTATATTAGGACTCTCATTCGATACATCCTGCTTCGAAACTCTGATCTTTTTTAGCACTTTCCAAGATGCTGTGTAGATTTTTTTGGATTGAGGACTTGTGTAACCCAGATTCCTTAATCTTTCTTAGCAAAAGGTCATGTAGTTGCCTGTAAATAAGGACTCCATTTCCCAGATTCATGCTCGAAAACACCATGATTCGTGTTTAGCCCATAGCAAGTTGACCTGAAGTTTTTTTGGGGATTGAGTACACGAGTAATGCAGATTCCTTAATCTAACTTAGAAATAGGCAGTGAATTTTCCAGTATGAGAGGACTCCCATTACCCAGAATTCTACTTCAAAACCTGATTCGTGGTTACCTCTTAGGAAGACGGCCTGTAATTTTTGGGATTGAGGACTCATATAAGGAAGATTCCTTATACTTCCTTAGCAATATGACGTGTAGTTTCCTGTATATGACGACCTCCATTACCCAGCTTCCTGCTTCACTCTGCAGGATGCCGAGACAGATCCTGGTGAAAGAGAATTCCAGTTTTTTGGATATCAAGAGAAAGACGTCCATAATGTTATTTGGGATCTGGAAATCTAAGATTCCTGGTTCCCCTTCACAAAAACCTCCCCAATTTTGGATCTTCCAAACCCAAATCCCAATTCCTACCTTCCCATACGCAGAAGTTTCTGTACTTTGAGATACCTGAATCGAGGAATTTTGTACC
>NW_007162037.1:2692-8737 GCF_000164805.1 Carlito syrichta
CCAGTTGACCTGAAGTTTTTTCGGGGATTGAGTACACGAGTAATGCAGATTCCTTAATCTAACTTAGAAATAGGCAGTGAATTTTCCAGTATGAGAGGACTCCCATTACCCAGAATTCTACTTCAAAACCTGATTCGTGGTTACCTCTTAGGAAGACGGCCTGTAATTTTTGGGATTGAGGACTCATATAAGGAAGATTCCTTATACTTCCTTAGCAATATGACGTGTAGTTTCCTGTATATGACGACCTCCATTACCCAGCTTCCTGCTTCACTCTGCAGGATGCCGAGACAGATCCTGGTGAAAGAGAATTCCAGTTTTTTGGATATCAAGAGAAAGACGTCCATAATGTTATTTGGGATCTGGAATCTAAGATTCCTGGTTCCCCTTCACAAAAACCTCCCCAATTTTTGGAATCTTCCAAACCCAAAATCCCAATTCCTACCTTCCCATACGCAAGAAGTTTCTGTACTTTGAGATACCTGAATCGAGGAATTTTGTACCAATATAACTTTGATTCTTGGGAATATGATTATGGTCATAGATGTTCTTAGGAAACAAAAGGATTTGTTGTGACAGAACCTTGATTACAGCTAATAAGAGGACCAGAAAGTTCCTGAGGATTTGTAATGACAGATTTAGCATATCCAAGGAGTAAGTAGCTCTGAAAATGTACGGACCCAGATGCCCAGATTGCTGCTTACACCTTATAAAGGGGCCAGGTAGATTCCGGAAAATGAGAACACTTACAACCGGATTTCCGTTTTCGTTCTCAGTAACATGACCTGATTTTTCCTGTCGATGTGGCTTCCAAACTCAGTATATCAAAAGACAGATGCCCAGAAGTTTCCTAGGGATGTGGATTTCCTGATTCCTGATTACCTTTAAAAATACGTACTAAACATTTGGCAACTGCAAAACCCTTGTCCCCTTTCAAAATAAAAAGAGACACAGAAGGGGAAGGATTACATGGTTCACCTTAAGACCAGAGTTACATCCAAATATGGCAAGAAGATTATTTTTGTCCTGGAATCTGTCCTTGGTTGTTCCCAGGAACCTAATGAACTAGCAGTGCCCAATACCCGTTTACAACTTTTAAGAGGACCAGAATGTTGCTGGAGTCCTGAAATGACCGATTCATAATCTCCTCATGCTAAATTGCTCAGTAATATTTGGGGAGATCGAAGGTGTGTTTCTTGTTTGTCCCATAGCAGACACCCTGGGAATTTTTTGGATTTAGGCCGCGTACAACAATGATTCTTTATTCGTATTTAGTTGGAGGCCGTGTAGTGTCCTGTATGTGAGGACTCTCTTTCCCTTGATTCCTGTTTCGAAACCCTGATTCTTGTTTAGCCATTAGTAAGGCTCCATGTAGATTTTTTGAGAGAGGAGCCGTGGGAAACAGATTTCTTTTTTTCTTAACAAGAGGTCGTGTAATTTCCTGTATATGAGGATTCCTATTACCCACATTCATGCCTCGAATCCCTGATTCTTTTTACCCGTCAGCAAGATGTCCTGTAGATTTTCAGGAATGAGGACTTATATAACCCAGATTCTTAATTTTTAGCAATAGCCCTGCAGTTGCCTGTATATTTCTACTCCTGTTCACAAGATACTGGCGTAGAATGTTTGATTCTTCTTTAGATCTTAGGAAGACGCCGTGTTCCTTTTTGGGGACTGAGAAAATTTGTCACCCATATTACTTTTTCTTTCTTAGGAAAAGTCAGTGCAGTTCCCTGTATTTGAGGATTTCATTTTGCTAGTTTATGCTTCAAAAACCCAAATTCGTGTTTAGCCCTTAGCAAGAAACCCTGAAGTTTTTTTTGGGAAGGAGGACACGTCTAAACCAGATTCCTTATTGTTCGTTAGCATTAGACAGTGCAGTTTCCTGTATATGAGGACTCCTATTATCCAGATTCCAACTCCCAAAACCTGAATGGTGATTATCTCTTAGCAAGACGCTCTGTAGGTTTTTGTCATGGAGGACTCCTGTAAGAAAGATTCTTTGTTCTTCCGTAGTAACAGGTCGTGTAGTGTTCTGTATATGAGGACTCCCAATACTGAAATTCCTGCTTCCTTCTCAGCAAGACGCCAAGATGTTTCCTGGTGACCTAGAATTCCAGTTGCTTGGATATCAAGAGAAAGACTCCCATAAAGTGCTTGAGGAATTGGAACCCAAGATTCCTGGTCCTTTTCCAAAGACACACTAAAAATGTGGCGACATAGAAGCGTAGATTGCTGATTAAACCTTGTAGATTTAGGCGATTGAGAACTCCAAGACCCGGATTCCCTTTCCGTTCTCAGCAAGATGCTCTGATTTTCCTGTCCATGTGGATTCCAAACCTCTGTTTACAAAAATACAGATGCCCAGATATTTCCTAGGGACCTGGATTCCATGAACCTGGTTACATTTTAATAATTCGTACTAAATATTTGGCAACTGCAAAACCCTCGGCCCCTCTCCAAATAAAGTACAAACGGAAATTTAAGGATTACCAAGTTCATGTTAAGATCAAAGTCACATCCAAATACGGAAAATCACACATTTTTTCCGGGAATCTGGCCTTTATTGTCCCGAGAAAACTAAGGGAATGTACTACCAGATACCCGATTATAATTCTCAAGAGGACCAGAATGTTGCTGGAGTTGTGAAATGACTGATTCATAATACCCACAAGCCAAAACATGAGACGAGCCCAGAGCCTTGATTCTTTTTTATACCTCCGCAAGACACCCTGAGAATTTTTCGGAATGTGAACTAGTGTATCACAGATTCCTTATTTTTCCTTAGCGAGGGTCCATGTAATGTCCTGTATATGAGGACTCCCTTTTCCCAGAATCCTGTTTGGAAACGCTGATTCTTGTTTTGCTATTAGGAAGGGGTCAAGTAGATGTTGGGATGGAGTAACCGTGTAAAACCGGTTTCTTTTTTCACCTTAGTTAGTGATTGTGAAGATTCTGTATATGAGTATTTCTATGAACTATGTTAATGCTTCTGAACCGTGATTATTGTTTAGGAAACAGCAAATGGCCTATTCATTCTTAGGACTGTGGACTGTTATAACCCCAATACTTTCTCTTCCTTGACAAGGGGCTGTGTATTTTCCTGTATTATAGTACTCTCATTAGATACATCGTGCTTCGAAACTCTGATTCCTATTTAGCACATTCCAAGAGCTCTGCAGAGGTTTGGAACTGAGGACTCGTGTAAATCAGATTCCTTTTTTTCTTAGCAAAAGTCATGTAGTTGCCTGTAAATAAGGAATTCATTTCCCAGATTTTTTCGAAACCCTGATTCATGTTTAGCCCTTAGTAAGAAGTCATGTAGATTTTTTGAGAGAGGAACCGTGGAAAACAGATTTCTTCTCTTTTATTAGCAAGAG
This sequence comes from Carlito syrichta, assembly GCF_000164805.1. Lineage (NCBI taxonomy): Eukaryota > Metazoa > Chordata > Mammalia > Primates > Tarsiidae > Carlito > Carlito syrichta. Next base: position 6,076 of record NW_007162037.1, read on the forward strand.
GCCATGTAGTTTTCTGTATATGAGGATTGCCATTACCCACATTCATGCCTCGAATCCCTGATTCTTCTTTAGCCGTCAGCAAGATGCCCTGTAGATTTTCAGGACTGAGGACTCGTATAATCCATATTCCTTATTTTTAGCAACAACCGTGCAGTTAACTGTATATGAGTACTCCTGTTCACAGCTAGATGCGTCAAAGGCTTGTTGTCTTGTTTAGATCTTAGGAAGACGTCGTATACATTTTTGGGGATTGTGAAAACATGTCACCCACATTCCTGATTCTTTCTTAGGAAAAGTCAGTGCATTTGCCTGTATATGAGTATTTCATTTCCTTAGCTTATGCTTCAAAAACCCAAATTCGTGTTTAGCCCTTAGCAAGAAAACCTTGAAGTTTTATTGGGATGGAGGACACGTGTAGACCAGAATCCTTATTCTCCTTTAGCATTAAACAGGGCAGTTTCCTGTATGTGAGGACTCCCATTATCCAGATTCCTACTCCCAAAAACTGAATGGTGGTTATCTCTTAGCAAGACGGTATGTAGGTTTTTGGGATGGAGGCCTCGTGTAAACAAGATTCCTCATTCTTCTGTAGCAACAGGTCGTGTAGTGTTCTGTATATGAGGACACCCATTACTGAAATTCCTGCTTCATTCTCAGCAAGACACCAAGATATTTCCTGGTGACCTAGAATTCCACTTGCTTGGATATCAAGAGAAAGCCTCTGATAAAGTTCTTGAGGAATTGGAACCCATGATTCCTGGTCCCTTTTCAAAAGACACACTAAAAATGTGGCGACATATAAGCCCAGATCGCTAATTAAAACTTATTAAGAGACTTTGTAGATTTAGGCGATTGAGACCTACAAGAACCGAATTCCCTTTCCGTTCTCAGCAAGATGTCCTGAATTTCCCAGTCCATGTGGATTCCAAAACACTGTATACAAAAATGCAGATGGGCAGATGTTTCCCAGGGACATGGATTCCATTGATCCTGGTTACATTTTAATAATTCGTACTAAATATTTGGCAAAAGTAAAACCCTCAGCCCCTCTACAAATAAAGTACAAACGGAAATTTAAGGATTACCAAGTTCATCTTAACCAAAGTTATCTCCAAATACGGCAATATGATACTTTTTTTCCAGGAATCAGGCCATAATTGTCCCGAGGAACTTAAGGGATTTATACTACCAGATACGCGATTACAACTCTCAAGAGAACCAGAATGTGCTGGAGTCCTGAAATGACTGATTCATAATACACACAAGACAAATATCTTTGAAACATGAGACGAGCTCGAAGTCTTGATTCTTGTATATAGCGCAGCAAGACACCCTGAGAATTTTTAGGATTGTGGAATAGTGTATCACAGATTCCTTATTCTTTACCGAGAGGCCATGTAATATCTGTATATGAGGACTTCCTTTCCCCAGAATCCTGATTGGAAACCCTGATTCTTGTTTTGCCATTAGCAAGATGTCATGTAGATATTGTGATGGAAGAACCATGTAAAAGAGGTTTCTTAGTTCTCCTTAGATAGAGATCATATAGATTCTGCATATGAGGACTGCTATTATCTATGTTCCAGCTTCTTAAAATTGATTCTTGTTCAGGCCACAGCAGATGGCCTGTTGATTTTAAAACTGAGGACTGCTATAACCCCAATTCTTTTCTTCCTTGGCAAGGGGCTCTGTATTTTCCTGTATATTAGGACTCTCATAAGATATATCCTGCTTCGAAATTCTGATCCTTTTTAGAACTTTCCAAGATGCTCTGTAGATTTTTGGGATTGAGGACTCATGTAACCCAGATTACATATTCTTTCTTACCAAAAGGTCATGTAGTTGACTCTAAATAAGGACTCCATTTTCCAGATTCATGCTCGAAAACACCATGCTTAGTGTTTAGCCCATAGCAAGATGACCTTAAGCTTTTTAGCGATTGATGACCTGAGTAATGCAAATTCCTTATTCTTACTTAGCAATAGGCAGTGAAGTTTAGTGTATGTGAGGACACACATTACCTAGATTCCTACTTCAAAAATCTGATTCGTGGTTACCACTTAGTGAGAAGGCCTGTAGTTTTGGAACTGAGGACTCATATAAGGAAGATTCCTTATATTTCCATACCAATATGACGTGTAGTTTCCTGTATATGACGACCTGGACTACCCAGCTTCCTGCTACACTCTGCAGGATGCCTAGACACTTCCTGTAGACCGAGAATTGCAGTTTTTTGGATATCAAGAGAAAGACGTCCTTAATATACTTTGGGAACTGGAATCCAACATTCCTGGTTCCCCTTCACAAGACCTCCCAAAAAAGTGGAATATTCCAAACCCCGAACCCCAATTCCTACCTGCCCACACACAAGAATTTTCTGTACTTTGAGGTCACCTGAATCGAGGAATTTTGTACAAATATACCTTTTGATTCTGGGGAATATGATTATGTTCATAGATGGTCCCAGGAAACAAAAGGATTTCTAGGGCCAAATCCTTGATTACAACTAACAAGAAGACCAGAAAGATCTTGAGGATCTGTAATAACAGATTTAGCGTACCCACAGAGCAAGTAGCTCTGAATATGTAGGGACCCAGAAGACCAGATTGCTGATTAAACCTTATCAAGAGGCCCTGTAGATTCCGGGAAATGAGAACTCCTA
>NW_007162038.1:0-966 GCF_000164805.1 Carlito syrichta
TGTCCCCTTTCAAAATAAAAGAGACACAGAAGGGGAAGGATTACATGGTTCACTTAAGACCAGAGTTTACATCCAAATATGGCAAGAAGATTCTTTTTGTCCTGGAATCTGTCCTTAGTTGTTCCCAGGAACCTAATGAACTAGGAGTGCCCAATACCCGTTTACAACTTTTAAGAGGACCAGAATGTTGCTGGAGTCCTGAAATGACCGATTCATAATCTCCGCATGCTAAATTGCTGAGTAATATTTGGGGAGATCGAAGGTGTGTTTCTTGTTTGTCCCATAGCAGACACCCTGGGAATTTTTTGGATTTAGGCCGCGTACAACAATGATTCTTTATTCGTATTGAGTTGGAGGCCGTGTAGTGTCCTGTATGTGAGGACTCTCTTTCCCTTGATTCCTGTTTCGAAACCCTGATTCTTGTTTAGCCATTAGTAAGGCGCCATATAATTTTTTGAGAGAGGAGCTGTGGAAAACAGATTTCTTCTTTTTTCTTAACAAGAGGTCGTGTAATTTCCTGTATATGAGGATTCCTATTACCCACATTCATGCCTCGAATCCCTGATTCTTTTTACCCGTCAGCAAGATGCCCTGTAGATTTTCAGGAATGAGGACTTGTATAACCCAGATTCTTAATTTTTAGCAATAGCCGTGCAGTTGCCTGTATATTTCTACTGCTGTTCACAAGATACTGGCGTAGAATGTTTGATTCTTCTTTAGATCTTAGGAAGACGCCATGTACCTTTTTGGGGATTGAGAAAATATGTCACCCATATTCCTTTTTCTTTCTTAGGAAAAGTCAGTGCAGTTGCATGTATTTGAGGATTTCATTTTGCTAGTTTATGCTTCAAAACCCTAATTCGTGTTTAGCCCTTAGCAAGAAACCCTGAAGTTTTTTTTGGGAAGGAGGGCACGTCTAAACCAGATTCCTTATTGTTCGTTATCATTAGACAGTGCAGTTTCCTG
>NW_007162039.1:0-673 GCF_000164805.1 Carlito syrichta
CCAGAATTATTTTATATCTCTTTTTCTTTCTAAACTGTTTTTCTTCTTAAGATTTTTATCTGTTATTTCCTGGTAAACTGATTGATTACCTTTTGTTCCAGTATGTAGTTTCACTTGGGGTTAAGATTAGACGTTATAACTGTGATGATAGTTTTATTATGTTGCCTTTGGTCAAGCAGAACTTTCTTGGTTTTTGTACTTTCAGCTTGCTTCAGTCCCCGGCTGTCGTCATGGCAACTGTGCAGTTCATTGTTTTAAGTGGCATGGCAGGTTTTGAGACGTAGGTAGTTTCCACATAATAGACAATCAGATTTAGGTTTTAGGTTAAAATGTCATTGAATTAAGTTTTATAGAACATAGAGTAAGTTCATAATTTTTATACTTATTAGTACTAATGATAAGGTTTGTAATAGATTATAGTAGGATAATAGTTGTATTAGAATTTTGACATGGTATTATAAGATAAGTAATTAATAAAGTATAAAAGACAATAGCTTAGATATTTGAAATTTATAGAAGTTGTGATAAAAATTTAGGTTAAGGATAAGTTCATAGGTAATTAATATATACAATCATAGGGCAGTGTAGAAATGTAGTACGTTATAAAAATTATAAAAAATAAATAGTATTAACATTAAGGCAATAAAAATTAGGTCATTTAAGTAAACTTATA
>NW_007162040.1:0-624 GCF_000164805.1 Carlito syrichta
CGAATCTGGGTGACATGTTTTCTCAATCTCCAAAAAAGTACATGGCGTCTTCATAAGATCTATACAAGATTCAAGCTTTTGATGCATGTATCTGTGAACAGGCGTACTTATATACAGGCAACTACATGGCTGTTGCTAAATATAAGGAATCTGTGTTATACAAGTCCTCAGTCCTGAAAATCTACAGGCCATCTTGCTGACGCCTAAAGAAGAATCAGGGTTTCGAGGCATAAATGTTGGTAATAGCAATCCTCATATGCAGGAAACTACATGGCCTCTTGCTAAGAAAAAAGAAGAAATCACTTTTCCACGGTTCGTCTATCAAAAAATCAACATGGCATCTTACTAAGGGCTAAACAAGAATCAGATTTTCGAAACAGGAATCCAGGGAAAGATAATCCTCACATACAAGACACTACATGTCCTCCAACTAAGTATGAAAAAAGAATCATTGTACGCATCCTCAATCCAAAAAATTCCCAAGTTGTCTGCTCTGGGACAACCAGAAACAGATCTTCGAGCTCCCCAAATGTTTCAGAGCAGTTTAGCATTTGGATATTATGAATCGGTCATTTCAGACTCCATCACATTCTGGTCCTCTTAAAGTTGTAAATCGTATTGGAA
>NW_007162041.1:0-676 GCF_000164805.1 Carlito syrichta
CACCTCCATACACAAATGAATGTTGTCTTTTTTCCCTTTTCCCTTTTTGTTTTGAGTCAGAGTCTCACTCCATTACCCAGGCTGATTAGTGGAGGCTCGCTCTCGGCCACTGCAGCTTTGCACCGCCGGGTTCTGGGTGCCCTTACCAGGCCTTCTCAGGAACTGGAATGACAAGCGTGCACCACCACGCCCAGCTCATTTGGGATAGCAGGGTAGAGATGGGGTCTCGCTGAGGTGCCCATGTGGGTCTTCACCAGCCAGCTCAGGCCGGTCACTGGCCTTGGCCTCCCAAAGTGCTGGGATGATGAGTATGACTTCCCTAGCCCAGTCTTGGTCCTTCAACAAAAACAAACCAGAAAACCTGGCCCAGCGACCAATGCCTTGAATCCCAGTGCTCTGAGAGGCCAAGGTGGGAGGATGACTTGAGTCCACGAGCCAAAGGCCAGCCCAGGCCAAGCAGGTAAACCACATCTTTGCACCCATCCAAACAGGGGGTCTGGGGTTGAGGTGCCCATTGTCCTGGCCACTCTAGAGGCTGGGGCGGGAGGACTGTCAGAGCCTGCAATTTCGAGGCTGGGTGTGAATGACATTCGTGACCCCAGGCCCCAGCCTGTGACATAAAGTCAGACCGTGTCTCCAGAAACATCAGAATCATACACAGATTGTCATCTGGATG
>NW_007162042.1:0-374 GCF_000164805.1 Carlito syrichta
TGCTACACCAAGCTCAGCTCATTTTTTTGCCTTCTTTTAGAGATAAGGTCTGGCAAATTTGCCCGGCCTGGTCTCAAACCTGGAGGCTCAGTTCATCGTCTCACCTCGGCTTCCCAGAACACCGAGAAGTCAGGCGTAACCCCCTGTGCTGGACCTCCACACCACTTTTGGGGCCTCACTGTGAGGTCTGCTCCCTTCCTATGACCTGGGACCCTGGAAAGGGTGGCTGGAGTCACTCACTCTGTCTCCCCATGGGGAGCACCTGACATATGGGTGTGTCTCCACTGGGCAGCCCACCCCTCCTCCTGCCTTGTTCCCCAGAGTGGATACAGCATTTCTACCCATGGGCAGCCATGTAGAAAGGGAGAACGTGA
>NW_007162043.1:0-714 GCF_000164805.1 Carlito syrichta
AGCTCAGCTCATTTTTTTGCCTTCTTTTAGAGATAAGGTCTGGCAAATTTGCCCGGCCTGGTCTCAAACCTGGAGGCTCAGCTCATCATCTCACCTCGGCTTCCCAGAACACTGAGACGTCAGGCGTAACCCCCTGTGCTGGACCTCCACACCACTTTTGGGGCCTCACTGTGAGGTCTGCTCCCTTCCTATGACCTGGGACCCTGGAAAGGGTGGCTGGAGTCACTCACTCTGTCTCCCCATGGGGAGCACCTGTCACATGGGTGTGTCTCCACTGGGCAGCCCACCCCTCCTCCTGCCTTGTTCCCCAGAGTGGATCCACCATTTCTACCCATGGGCAGCCATGTAGAAAGGGAGAACGTGACTCTTAAAACTTCAGGGGAGCGGGGATGACTGGGCAACTCATGCCCGTCTCTTTGGCACTATGGGAGGCCAAGAAGGGAAGATGGCCAGAGCCCAGGAGCTCCAGACCAGGCTGGACAACATAGCAAGACCCCAGTTAGACCCCAATCAAAACCCAGAAATCCTTGGCTGAGAGGTTGCCACAGTGGGAGAATCGACTCCGGCCCTGAATTCAAGACCAAACAGGAGACTAGGATGTCGATCAAATGGAAAGTCTGTGGTCTCAGCAGTTTGAGAGGCCCAGGCCAAGAGGATGGCACAAGTTGGGCAGTTTGTGAGCAGCCTGGGAAAACTAGCGAGGAAAGAAAAGAA
>NW_007162044.1:0-782 GCF_000164805.1 Carlito syrichta
ACATTCCCAGTGGCCATCTTTGAAACTTCCCTTGAACGATAGGCTGGAAAGTGCCCTTTCCTCTTCCATCCCTGATGGTGACAACTTGCACTGGGTGACCGGGGTGGTTGTGGTAGTGGTGCTGGTGATTATCATTATTTGGAGTCAGAATCCTAATCAATCACCCAGGCCGGAGCGTAGGGGCATGCTCACGGCTACCACAAACTCCACCTGCCAGTCTAAGGCGATCCTCCCACCTAGGCTCCCCGAGTGACTTGAACCACAGGCCTACGTGACCACACCTGAGTAATCTTTGCATTTACTTTTGATGGTTGAGACGAGGTCTCACCCCCCTCAGTGTCCCGGGATGATGTCAAACCCACAGTCTCAGACCGTCCACTCACCTGGGCCTATGAAGGGCCGGGATGCCAATCTGAGTCCCTGAACCCAGCATGTGGTTGTGGTGGTGTTACTGGTTGGTATTATTATTCTGAGTCAGAGTCCCACTATGTCACCTAGGCCAGAGCACAGGGGCCAATTCTTGGCCACTGCAGCCGCCACTAGCTGTGCTCTGGTGATCATCCCACAACGGCCTCCAGAGTGGCCACAACAACAGGCATGCGGCACCATGCTTAGCTCATTTTTGGGGGCATCTTGTGGAGATGAGGTCTCATCAAGGTGCCCGGGCTGGTCTCGAACCTGGGGACTCAGTTCATCCTCTTGTCACGACATCACAGAGCACCGAGATGACTGGCATGAGCACCCACACCCAGCCTCCACACCCCTCTCGGGGTGCCACAGCA
>NW_007162045.1:0-729 GCF_000164805.1 Carlito syrichta
GATCATGGCCACTGTGCCCCAACCTGGCCCATGGAGACTCCAGCAACAAAAAAAGACGCCTCCCACATGCATCACAAAGTGCATCCATGACTCCCTAGGGAAAGTTTTGCGTGGGAGAGGAACGATGGAGTGATTGGGAGTGGAAGGGGCCCTCCCCACAGCTGAAGGTGGCTGGAGAACTGGAACCAGGGCTGGCTGTGGCATTGCTGGATATCCTTGATCACTCCAACTCACTCTGTTCCCAAAGGCCACCCTAACTGGGGGTCGTCTGTTCCATGAGCTCACAGGCATCTTTGCCTTGGGGCACAAGTCTGGAGGGTGGAGACAGGCCATCTGGGGAGCGTGACTGAAGGCATGGGATGAACATGCCCAGGGTTAACCTTTGAAATATCCCATGAACAACAGGCCAGAAAGTGCCTTTTCCTCTCTCATCCCTGAGGATGACTCCTCCCGCTGGGTGCCCGTGGTGGTGGTGGTGATTATTATTATTTGGAGTTGGAATCCTGCTCTGTCAACCAGTCTGGAATGCAGGGGCATGCTCACGGCCACCGCAGACACCACCTGTTAGGCTCAGGTGATCCTTGTGCCTCAGTCCCCAGAGTGGCTGGAACCACAGGCCTGCACCACCAGGCCCAGCTAATGTTTGGATTTAATTTTGATGGCTGAGATGAGGTCTCACCCAGTGTCCTGGGCTCTTGTCAAACCCACAGACTCAGGCCATCCACTCGC
>NW_007162046.1:0-597 GCF_000164805.1 Carlito syrichta
TGCAGAAGATTGAAACAGGACCCCTATCTATCCCCATACACAAAGGTTAACTCCAAATGGATCAGAGACGTAAATGTAAAACCTCAAACCATAAGAACCTTAGAAAAGGAAGGAAATACCCTCATGGAAATCAGAACTGGCATCCAATTCCTGAACAAAACTCGAAACTCACAGGTCATAAGAGAGAAGATAGACAAGTGGGACCTTATTAAACTGACAAGCTTCTGCAAAGCCAAAGAAACCATCAAGAGAGCAGGGAGACAGCCTACAGACTGGGAAAAAGTATTTGCCAACACCAGGTCAGACAAAGGCTTAACATCTTTGATCTACAAGGAACTCAAATGTGCTGAAAAGAAAAAAACAAACAGCCCCATTATAAAATGGGCAAAAGATATGAACAGACACTTCACGAAAGAGGACATCCGAGCAGCCGACAAACACATGAAGAAATGTTCAACCTCACTAATCATCAGGGAGATGCAGATCAAAACCACACTGAGATACCACCTAACTCTAGTCAGAATGGCAATGATCAACAACTCAAAAAATAACAGCTGCTGGAGAGGGTGTGGTGAAAAGGGAACACTTTCTACACTG
>NW_007162047.1:0-914 GCF_000164805.1 Carlito syrichta
GTGTATATATATATATATATATATATATATATATATATATATAAGCTGTCTTTCACTGAAAAGTAGCACGATATATTTTTCCTACCAAAGCATAAGACAATTCAATCTTACCTAAACTCATCTGTGATGCCAGGTTAAGCTGTCCCGTAAAGATCAAGGTCAATATGTACCTCCCTAGATTGTAAGACCTGTGTCTTTCCTGAAGCCTGTGCTCAACTCTGAAGATTCCAGCCTTTATAAAGACCAGAGAGTGTTTTCTGAAACTCATATGCTAGCTCAAAAATGAGCTAGGCATATAAAAGTACTATTAACCTGGGACAAGATGATCTTTCATATGGCCTAGAAATTTAACTAAGACTCACCTGTTAAACCACAAACATAAAAATACATCCATATTGCACAAATATAGCCATGTGCAAACCTCCCACATGGCCTGCATTAATAAAGTGTCTACAATACTTAAAGCATCTTGAGTGAGGCTCTGCCAGATGCCTTCTCCTCTTTATATGACTTCCAAAATATCCATCTTATGATTTTCACTTTTAGTGTACCAAATCATAACACTTTGTTGAATTTAAACTATTACTCTCACAAACTTTAGAACTCCTTCTCCCGGCTCCTCCCTTTTCCAGAGGGGAAGTCATACCTTAGTAAGTACCACAGTGCAGAAAAACAAGCAGAAAACATGACTCCATGTAGGCGAATAGCTATATGTTCTCCCCTCCCTCCTCAAAAAGAGAAAATGGGGTTAGAAGAGAATCATACTAATTTACCCCTCTCTCTGTGAAGAGGAGCAATTGAGCAAAGACAAGGAATGTCTTGCTCATGAGACTCCCTCTTTATGGAAGGAGACATTAGGATTGGGAAAGAAGTATTCCTTCCTAACATTATTCATGTTTGCATAAATTATGACA
>NW_007162048.1:0-650 GCF_000164805.1 Carlito syrichta
TGGTACATATACACAATGGAATTCTAGGCAGCCATAAAAAAGAACAAAATCATGAATTTTGCAGCAGCCTGGATGAAACTAGAGTCTATAATACTGAGTGATCTCTCACAGAAACAAAAGATCTGAGTAGCACATGTTCTCACTCATATAGTGGACCTTGGACATCCAACGTAATACTATAAGAAAATGACTGACAGTGGTGGGAAACTATAGGGGGGAGGGGAAGGGAGATGGGATTAACGGTAGTAAATATCTGTCTGGGGATGGGGAGACACCTCTTATCAACAAGGGTACCTGAACGAAGCATATTCATATACCTAACCCTTAACTGTACCCCACAATATCATAATAAAAAATATTGATTTAAAAAAAGAAAGAAAATGCACTCTAAGTAAAACTTGATGTCACGCAACAAAATAGAAAATAACACAAATGCTAACTAACGTTAAAGTAGGGGTTACTAAAAATCTAAGCTACAATACATATTATCAAATTGAATGTTTGATATAAGAAAAAATAGGTAACACATGAAAGAAATAGTGAAAAGAGTCAGAAAAAATGTAAATATAGGAGGTCACAAAGTTTCTAAAATTGCCTCCTACATTTTTAATACAACTAATACGAAGCATAGCACATCCCTTGCAAATACA
>NW_007162049.1:0-1148 GCF_000164805.1 Carlito syrichta
ACAAGGAGAAAAAGAAAGAAAGAGAAAAAAAGAAAGAAAAGGAAGGAAGGAAGGAAGGAAGGAAAGAAAGAAAAAATTAGTAAGCACAAAAGGGATGTTTTCAACAGTTTGGACTCGAGTCAACGAGAATTGGAAATATGATAAAACTCATGATATTTGAAAAGAAGTGAATATTTAAGAACCCCATTTTTCCTTTTATAGAGAAGCTAGTGATATGAGAAACTTATTCTTTGTGCTCATCCAGATGTTCAGAAACTGAAGTAGCACCCAGAAAAGGCACAAATATATACATATTTTTAAGTCAGAGTCTCACTCTGTTGCCTAGACTAGAGTGCAGTGGCACACTCACAGCCACTGCAGCCTTAACCTGCGGGTTCAGGCAATCCTTCCGCCTTATTCTTCCAAGTAAATGGAAGAATAAGTTCCATTGTAAGAATAAGTTCCTTATTCTTCCAAGTAAATGGAAGAATAAGTTCCTGTAGTTACAGGAACATGCCACCATACCCAGCTAATTTTTTGACTTATTAGAGACTAGGTCTCATCAAGTTTCCCAGGTTGGTCTCAAACCCCTGGACTCAGGCAATCCTCTAGCCTCGACCTCCAGATGTACTGGGATTATGGGCTTGAGCCACCATGCCCGGCAGCACTAATATTTTTAAATTAACTGTGAAGCCTGTAATTTTAGAAAGAAAATAATAATAGCAGGGAACATCAAGCCTATCAGAAAAAATTCTCAGATCTCAGACTGTTTGGGTTACATGTGAGTTAAGCTAATTTGCATAATGGAGTTTATAGTCAAATAGTTATCTGTAAGGAAAGGACACCAACCTGTGGTATTGCCACTAGCTTCTTTGTTTACGTTCTTTCCTTATCCTGGAACCATATTTGCCATTTTATCTTGCTATATAAAATATAAAAATAAAAACAACCAACTTTGATATATTTGTATGTTCCCTCCCAGATTGCATGTGTTTCAGAAAGGGTAGTGTACAACTGATTTCAGATACATAACACATTTGATTAAGTATAACATTTTTTAAAAGTTTGCTATTTGCACCCTACAAAAATTTTTCCAATACCGTTATTGTGTCCAGTTTCCAGGTATTTATATTTTTTATATTATCACTTGTCTTTGATGAATACAGTAA
>NW_007162050.1:0-1531 GCF_000164805.1 Carlito syrichta
AGAATTCCTCGAACAGATGGAGACCAACATCTGACCTAACCCTAATACATCAGTTTGTACGGTGTGTGCAGAAATCAAGTGACAAGGTACCCATTTTACAGATCAGGAAACTAAGACTTGGAAGACTGGTGACTTGTCAACTACATGTTCATAAAATGGCAGCCCCAGAGTTTCAAGGTGGAGCATCTCCAGATTGTGCAGGTAGCGTGAGTGTGTACCTCCAGGCCAGACTGCCAAGGTTCAATCCTGCTTTGGTCACTTATACCTTGGACAAATTGCTTGGCTGTCTGAGCTTTGGTTTGCTCCTCTGTTAAAATAACATCATAATAATTTATCTCAAAGAATTATTAGGAAGGTGATAAAAATTAGTAGGTACAAAGCACTTAGACTGTGCCTGATACATACCAAACAGTAAATATTAATACTTGTTATTATCACGATTGTGTCACTTATGTATCAATCATTCGTTCAGCAAAATTTATGTGTCTGAAGCAGATACTGTCAGTGTTATCCATAAGCACCTAGCACTGACCAATTCCAAGCACAAGGGGCAGGCCAGAAGCACCAGGGTGTTAATACCACTACTTACCTCTACCCATCCCTGCCCAGGGCTGGTCTCAGTCAATGTGTAATGGTTGCTGGTGGATAGAAACCGCAACTCCCTTCACCCTTTGGGTGCTATAACTCTGAGGTAGGAATTCTATACTGGCTCCTAGAGTTAGATCTAGTTACTCTGCTGCTCTTAGAGGTAACTTACTTTTAAAATGCACATTTATTGGTGTCTTCCCTTCCCTGTCTCACTGCCCAATGTCCCTTCTAGTGTTAACTGGGATCATTTCCCAAATCCACTACCTGCAGTTGAATCCTTGTTTTCGAACCTGCTTCTGGGAAAACCCAAACTAAGATAGTTTCTAATATGTTTCAGATCCTGTGCTTGGAACTGTTTAGCCAGATGAAGTAGGGATGGGGAGATGGGGAGGGAATTTCTGGCAAAGGGAACAGCATCTGCAAAGACAGAGAGATGTGAGCAAATTACACTTGACAAAGGGCAAGGAGAGCAATATGACTGAGGCAGAGGGCTAACTGTTTACAATTCAAATTTCAGTTTGGCCACTATGTGGATAGGCTTAGGAAAGATCCCTCCAATGGTGCATCGTCCCAATGTAAACATTTGAGGGTTTCCTGGCAGAGGGAGACATTTCCATCTGCATTTTTTGGAAGTCCCCAAAGGTGACCTCGTGGAAGTTTTAAATTAGTTGAGCTTCATTAGAAAACACTGTGATGGTGGATGAACTCCATTGCAGCACCTAAAAACTGTGAAGGCAGTTGAACATTTTCTGTAACTGGCATATGCAAGAGGCCAGCTCAATCCTAGAAATGACCTCTCTCCCTTCAAGGGACAGGGACAGGGCCTGGCCTCTTATTCTCCCTGGACAAAATTTTCTTTTTCTATGTCTCTCCTCCAGAAAATGCCCTTTCCCCCACAACTCTTGCTCTTCTCATGCCTCTGCAGTTCTTTTTGATGCTCACT
>NW_007162051.1:0-936 GCF_000164805.1 Carlito syrichta
TTTCTTCTTCTAGTTGTCCATCCATTTCAGGTCTTAGTCACTTTCAGCGTTCCAATTTGATTTTCTGTTTATAATACTAGACTCTTTTTTTTCATGAGACTGACAATTGATTTAGTTTAAAATGACCAGAAGTACTAAAAATTGCTAAATTGATCAAAGAATTTTTCAGTATTAAGAATGACATATGGATTCTACATTAATCACTAAATAGATTTCTATTTAAACTTCCCATTTGTGGTATTAGTTGTCTTAGACAAAACTTTATTCCCAAATACAAAGACTGAAATCAGGATATATTTTAGTTTGATTGTGACTTGTCTACACACAAGACATAAAGTGTATAACTGAGAAAATTATCTAAATAATGAAGTGCAAATAATAATTTTGTCTTAAATATGCAAGCAATTATTCAATTAGGGAGACCCAAAGTTAAAAGGCCAACTAGGATTCTTACAGTGTTTTTTAAAATTATTATTTGAGGGCAGATGAATCATCAACATTAAGATAAAATTTCACCTGAAAGAATTTTATGTTTAAAATCTGTGGACAGGGTAAGGAAGATGGTGGCCAAGTCAGTCAGACTATGAGAGTCCCTGTATGAGTTAGTGATTGTATAGAAAATTTTGTCTATGTGCTGGTGAGTGAGTGGGCATATGAGTGGCTGATTGAGTGAGGGCTAGGGAGCTAGTGGCCAGGGCTCTCCAGGTGCAGTGGCTAGTGCCACAGCTGCTTGGCTTGAACCCTAGCAATTCCTGGGACATAGAAGTCAAGCATCATTTTTTTTTAAATCAACAAATCCCTTCCTGGGAAGAAAATGCTGGGAGAGACAACTATGTGGGGGGCTTGTGAGCAAGTAGTCAGGGCCCTGATGCAACAGCTGGTGCTGCAACTTCTCTACTTGGCCCCTGACTCTTCTCAGGTCACGAAGTCCAGTGC
>NW_007162052.1:0-1041 GCF_000164805.1 Carlito syrichta
ACACATGTTGATGTTGAGCATGCTCTCCTGGTTTCCCAACAGCAGTTTAATGGGAAAAGGTTGAAATCAGAAGTGATTTGATCACTCAACAGTCATATCCAACAAACAAAACACTCTCAAGGACAAGCCCCTCCCTCCCCTACCCTGAGCCACTTGTCTCCTTTTTTGCCGGTGTCTCTCCCAGGCATAACTTCCCAGTCCTTGCAATCCCACAGGACATCAACGGCAACTGCAATTAACCAGTCACTGATGCTATGCAAACCCATTCACCTCCCCCTGTAGACTAGGTGACATTATAATTACATTTGTGGTTCCAGAGAAGAGGCAAGCAGGACCAATTTCTGTCTCCAAACAAGAAGGACAAGTTCCAAGTGTCCTTTAATTGTAATAGGGACAGTATTCAGGGACCCAACACTCATGCTCAGGTGCTGTCATTTGTAGACCAGTTCAACCTCATCTCACTCGCAGTTTGCATGGTATTGTTGAAGTCAGGTGGACCCTTAGAAAAGAGGAAGAGGGAATCTACCAAGAAAGCAGAAATCTGGAGCCAATGCTACTGCCACCTTGAGACTTCTAAATATCAGCCTTTCTGCCAAGCAGGGACAATAATGTCTACTTCCTTGCCTCCCAACACATAAGTGAAAATCAAATGGGATAATATGTCAAAGTGACTTTTCAAATTGTGAGGCTGGTGTCATGATACTGCATGACACTGCATTGCATGACACTGTTTAATATCAAAGGGGTTTTTAAATGCAAAATAAGGCAGCTACATAGGAGTTCATTACACAAGATTATACTGCAAATTCCTGCACTGTTGGAGAGGTTATCTAGCCCTCTAAGAGGTACTGTCAGAGATTGGTGGAGCCAAAACCACTGACAAGAGTAAATCCACAGTGCCAGAGAAGAACACAACCCAGGGAAAGGATGAAATTGCAAAAGAGGCTGAGTGTTGGCCTATCCAAATCCAGACGTCCCTGACAGAAGGGAGGGAAAATTTCTAGCTATTGAAGTGTACTGAAAAAACCTGAGTCACCAGTC
>NW_007162053.1:0-1805 GCF_000164805.1 Carlito syrichta
GGGTACATGTCCAGGTTTGTTACATAGATGTATTGCATAATGGTGAGGCTTGGGCTTCTATTGAACCTGCCCCCAGGGTGGTGAGCATGGTACCTAATGGGTGTTTTCAGTCCTTGTTCTTCCTCTCTCCTTCTCCGCTTTAGTTGTCCCCAGTGTCTGCTGCTTATATTCTTGTGCCCCTGTGTGCACAGTGTTTAGCTCCCACTTATGAGTGAGGACATGCAGTATTCAGTTTTCAGTTTCTGTGATAGTTCACTTAGAAAGATGGCCTCCAGCTGCATCCCATTTTGCTGCAGAGACATGTTTTTTTTCTGTTTTATGGTTGTGTAGTATTCCATGGTGTATATGTACTACATTTTCTTTATTCAGTCCACCATTGATAGACACCTGAGATAGCTCCATGTTTTTGCTATTGTAAAGAGTGCTGCAATAAACACATGCATGTGGTGGAACATTTTGAAAAGCTCCCTTGGGTATATATCAGAAGTGCTAATTGTTGGAACAAATGGTAGATCTAATTTTAGTCATTGGAAAAATCTCCAAATTGCTTTCTGCAGGAGTTCAAGTGCAATAAAAAACATTTTTTTTTAAATGCAAAGAAGTTTTGAGCTCAGCCACAAGATAAACCATGTCTACAGCATCATCTTTTTAAAATCACAATGTTGTGATTAAAAAGTATTGCCACCACCTGGTTGTGGGGTACTGAAGTGCCCCTTTGGTTCTTTTTAGTGGTGAATAAGTCTCCTTTTGCAGGTTTAAAACTTACACAGTGGACTGAGATGAACAGAAATGTGACTTCTTAAATTTTCAACAGCTGAAAACAACTTACAAGATTCTATTTTGAATGATGGTAGAATCAAAATTATGCTTATTTTTACAAAAACAATTGAACATTTTTTAAGCAGGGAATTGATATTTATGATATCAATTGATATCAGGGAATTGATATTTATGTATAATGGAGAGTAAATTAAGGCTCTTGCTGTCTCAACTTTGGCTGCAGCATGAAGACAATAGACACCATTTCAGAAATTAGACCCATGTTGATATTTCAAAGTGAAGTCTAAATACTGTTTAGTAACACTTAAGCTCTTCTTTCATATCAGTACTTAGAAATTAGAGAAGATATGTTATTGTTGTCAAGGTTTTATTTAAGCACTTTGGGCAAGAGCTGTAGGAAGTCCTGAGTCCCACCATTGCCCAGTACACTATATTAGGGTCACCATGTCAATTTACCTGAATGAGCAGGAAAGAATAAGTACACAGAAAGCCTCCATAAGGCACTTTCCATCCAGAGGATGGGAGCTAAATCCTGAGGAGATTCAAGGTCCTGTCCAATCCAGAAAGTTGTTAAGGATCCAGTGGTCTCGGTCATGCTAGGACATGCTCTTTAAAATGGAGGATGTGACAAATACTGTATGATCTCTCTTATGCATGGAATCAGAAAATGTCTACTCTCAAAAGCAGAGAGTAGAATGGTGATTACCAATAGCTGGGGATTGGAGATTGGGGAGGTGTGAGTCAAAGGGTAAAAAATTTCAGTTAGGAGGAATGCTACGTGATGACTATAGTTAATAACAATGTATTGTATACTTGAAAATAGCTAAGAGAGTAGATTTGATGTGTTTTCACCACACACACAAAATGATAAGTATGTGTGGAGGCTAAAGCAACTCTATCTTGGTTATTAATCTGGCACGTTGACGTTCCAACTTTGGGAAGGCCTCTAAGATTTTTAGTGAGGGTCAGAAATAAAAAAGTTAAAAATATGGTAAGTCCTAGGAAGATCATAGATCAAGATTATA
>NW_007162053.1:1844-6874 GCF_000164805.1 Carlito syrichta
CTGTCCTAGGTCAAAGCAACTTTGATGTTATCCTACTTCAATTGTCTGTCACATCCCTCCTCAATCACCCCTTCCCTATCAGATATAAGCCCTGGGTCTGGGTGTAATGGTTTGCCATCTTGTCTCACTGCCACCTGAGACACAGACATGACTTTTGTTTGTAATTCCCTATTAAATGTTTCTTTCTAATAAACTGGATTTGTCAGTCTCTTTCTTAGGTCTCTCTGTTTCCTTTTGTGAGTAGGTTTGCATAGACCTGCTCACAGCATACTATTGTATGGAAATGCTCTCATTAATTGGCTTGATTTAGCCACTCCACAATGTACAAATATGTCAAATCATCATTTGTACATCATCAATATATACACTTTTAATTTGTCAACAAAAAATAAACTTTAACATTTTTTAAATAAAAAAATAAATGAGGGTTAACTTACTACAGTTTATGCATCCTACTATTAAGAAAGAAGTACAATGCCTGGTAAGCTTAGGGTGAAAAACCAACCCAGTTTTTCCAGGACTAGAGGGTGTGGGGGATACAGGATTTCCAGTTCTAAAGCAGGAACCATCCCAAGCACACTTGCATAATCAGCCTGGGAGATTTATTTTTTAAAAGTCACTTACAATCAAGTCCCTGATCCTTGCAGCTGAAAAACATTCTAACTTATTCTGTATTGAGACCCTGGCACAAAGTGGGAGCTTGTAAATGTCTGCTGATGGAATTGTGCTCTGAGTAGAATTAGTTGTTACTACTAAAAATGAAAAACATCTTTACTGGTTATATCCTAATTGTCTAACACAATCCCTAGACCATAGACAGTGTTTGGCCAGTATCTGCTTAAAGGTAGAAGAGCTTCAGTATCTCAGCAAGCAAAAGGAACTTTTAGGAGTCCAGATGGAAGACTGAAAATGAGAAGAATGAGCTCAGTGAAAACAAAAGTTCTGGAAGAATCTTTCGCTCAAATGGAGAAGGAAGAAGCTGCCCCAGGCAGGGGTCAGAGAAAGAGACTCTGAAGAGGTCTCTAGCCTCCTCTGGTGGCTCTGAGGGAAAGGCAGTGTGTCACATTGGAATCTGTGCCAATGTGGGGATGAGTAATCCCAGTGGAAAGGCAGCCATGAGAGATATTCCTCAGTCAAAAGAGACAGGCTTTGATATCTGGAAACTTTCCTAGTAAGAACTAGAGCAATGAGCCAAAGGAAATTCCAAGCTGTCCTACCTGTATTAATTCCCTTAGCTCCTAGGGATAATGACAGATGCGAGATCTCAGTTGAGTCCCATCTCCTGGGCTTGCCCTCAGCTAAAAAGGTCTGACTCATTCAGTGTCAACCCCCTTCCTGGGAGCAGCCTGAATCCAAAGATTTGCCCATGCAAACAGTGCAGAGGCCTAGGGAACCTCCTCTTTGAGACAAACCCCAAAGGTCTCAGAACCCCACAGGGAATCGAGGGAGGCCTTTGTGTAATTGCACTGCAGCCCAACAGCTTCTCTTCTCCCTCAGTCGCCCTCTCCCCCTCATTCCCACAACAGTGCTGATCCGAGAGCATTTCCCATTAATTGGGGGCAAGTTCACTGCTCAGGGTCATAAACTATGGAGGGTTTGAGATGTTTACCCTGCTAGTAAGCTACCAAGTCAACCTGCTCCAGATTTATAGAGGCCAATAGAAGACACCGGATTCCTGGGTCAAGAAAAATGAATGTTATTCATGTGTGGTGGAGCACCCCTGCAGTACCATCTACTTGGGAGGCTGAGGTGGGAAAATTCAGCCTCCTTGAGCCAAGGCATTCAATGCTATCATTGTGCCTTGAATATTAAAAAAAATGTCATGACTCATGGCACAGTAGCTAGCATGAACTTCAAGCTAAGATTTATTTTCCTTGTCCCCCAAATCCCACAGATGAAACAGAATATACATAGCGATTGCATTGCAGCTGAGAAACACAGAGTTTAGGAAACCCAATCTTTTACAGGGGACTACTAGCAAATCTGCCTAAACTTTTGCCCTGGAGGGAGACATAGTATTTATTACACTAGTCAAGAAACAGATCCATCTCTATCTTCTACATCTGTTCGCCCTAGAGACATTCTTAAATAGACAGTCCAGGTCAAAAGCTGATAAGCTGAAGTAAATATTGTTTTATAGATGACTAAGCTGGCACATAGAGAAATTGATAACTGTCCCATCAGTGCAAACCATTAGACAACCCTGGACTCTATTTAGAGTTGGGCAATGCAGGAATGATGGAGAGAATATTTACTTGAAAATCTCAGGAGTTCCAGTAAGATGACGACGGCATAGGTGGACTTGTGAGTTTCTCCGAACGTGAGTTCCCAAAAAGACTCTTACTTTTCTTCCCCCATCCCCCTGCCCACAACCAGCCGCAGTGGTCTGAGGCCTGGGGACATTCGGTCCCACACAGGACCGGATATTGCAGCACCTTGCTGCTGCTGTTCCACCATCCGTGATTCCCACCTGCGTGGGAGTCTCAGGTCTCAGCTCCCTCCCTGGCTACATAGTCTCTCACCCAGCAGCCAGCACCAGGCCTCTAGTCACTCAGGGAGGCTCTGGGTGCCCACCCAACAGAGACACCGGTCCCATTCCTGACTGAAGTACTCTGTGGGGGGCCCAGGACCACTCTCACCACTCACCACCTGCCCTTTGGGGCTTAGGAGCTCTGGAGCTCTGGGCCCACCCTGGCTGAGGCACTCAGTGCATGACCCCAAGCTTGGGGACACAGACAAGCAGAGAGAAATGACTTGCAAAAGTGAAACTGCCACCTAGGCCATTCCCCAGGCACAGATTTGCATTGCCTGCCCAGCTATCAGCAACTTCCACCTGGGTTCCTAAGGTAACATGGCTAAAAAGGAGACAAAGCCCCACCTCTACGCTGAATCAGACAAAACCAACTAAGCATTGCAAGCCTCCCAGGCAGCAGGCTAAAAAAAAACAAACCCAAACTATGAGTAAATCTAGCTACCTGCAACGAAAAACAAAGGGGAGAGGCTGGAGATCAGAGCTGAAGTAACTTCAGTCTGATTTCTTATTTTGACTTTTGATTTTATCATTTTGAATGTTTGTTTTGATCACTTTGGTTGTTTGCTTTCTGACTTACACTGTTTCAGGACTTTATTGGTCTGTCTCTGTGTAGCTACCAGTATTCTTTAGGGAATCTTTCTTACATGTTTTTTTTTTTTTTTTCACTTCTCTCCGGCCTTGTGTCTCTTTCTCACGTGTTAGTTGGTATGTATGTCTGTTTTCCCTCTCACTCTTCTCTCTTTCTAACTTCCTATTGACCCCCCCTTCCTCCATTATTTTCCTCTTTTATACCTCCATTTAATCTAGAGACCAAGCCTACATACCACTGCATGGACAGATGGTAAGGCATTGGGAAATAGGTTCCAGTGTGTTCATACACCTGCTGGTGGATGCTAGAATCAGCATGTACATTTTGAACCACAGCTTCCCCCTCAATTAAACCTCAAAACTGCAAAAAGTACAGTCTGCAGCTCACACTCCAACCTCAAAAGTGAACAAAGCCAAAAGACCCTTATAAGGAAGAACAGGATATTGCACAAGTAAAACAAAAGCAACCCCACCTTCCCTAAAAACTGAATTAAAAAAGGGGAGAGAAAGGGGAAGAAAGAGAAAAATCCACACAAATGAAGAAAAACCAAAAGAAGAATATGGGTCTCTCCCAGACTCCTGGGAGGGCAGACATTGAGAAAACTGACTTCAGAATGCCAACAACGAAGAGACCCCAGAATGAAGGGTCTCAAACTACAAACCTAGATATCAAGACATTAATGGAGAGATTAAAAAGAATTGAGGAGACACAAGAAGAAACTAGGCAGGAGCTGATATCTGAGATAACAGTAATAAAGAATACTGTGAATGAAGTAAATAACAAACTGATAATCATGGAAAGCAGAATTAGCCAAGCAGAAGGAAGAATCTCAGAGCTTGAGGACCAAAATATAGAACTAACCCAAACTCTTAAAAACAAAGAAAATAAGCTCAAAAAGACAGAATAAAACCTTCAGGAGATGAGCGATTACTTCAAGAGACTGAATCTAAGAGTAATTGGCTTTTCTGAGGCAGAAAGAGAGACAGAGACCACACTGGAACAAACTTACCATGAGATCATTCAAGAAAACTTCCCTTATCTAATCCGTGATGCAAAAATTCAAACACAAGACATTCAGAGAACCCCGACAGGACAACAGATGAAAAGACCAACTCCTAGACACATAATAATATGCCTAAACAAAGTAGGCATAAAAGAAAAAATCCTAAAGACAGCAAGAGAAAATGGTCAGATCACCTACCTTGGAAGACCAATTACAATACCAGCAGATTTATCTACAGAAACCCTCCAGGCTAGGAGAGCTTGGGGCCCTATCTTCAAAGTCCTAAAAGATAAAAAATTTCAACCAAAAATAACCTACCTGGCCAAGTTAAGCTTCATCACTGAGGGATAATTAAAACTTTCCAAGATATTCAATGCCTAAGAACTTATGCTGCCACCAAACCACCTCTACATGAAACATTAAGAAAGTACTAAACACAGAAGAAAAGGAAAAAAATGAACAACGTTCTCCACAAGAGTACAGGAAAAAGAATAATATACACACGAACCAACCCCAAAACCAAAAGCCAAGCAGGTTGAAGCTGCAGTGTCTGTGAGCATGCCACTGCACTCCAGCCTGAGACAGTGAGACTCCTACTAAAAAGAAAAAAATGAGTACATGTGTAAAACACAATGTAGTACATGTGTGAATAATCAAACTTGATTTTTACCTCTGCACCTAAGGAATTTGTATTTTGTAGGCATCTGGATGAAGTAACTTTATTTGCCTTACCATGTAAGTGAAAAGTGTGACAAGCCTTTGAGTTCTTCCTGATTCTATAACCTCAGCAGAAGAATAATACATGCATGCAGAGAATCATACATAATATGAGTGTTAGGGTATTGGACAGGGTGAGGACCGAGAGTTGCAGGAGGCACAGCACCACTGGAGCTGGCAAGCCAGAG
>NW_007162054.1:0-746 GCF_000164805.1 Carlito syrichta
TATCACACATGTTCAAATTTCAGTCACCTTCAAATTACTCTCCATTTGATGCAATATACCTATCAAGATGCTTTCTCCACTGCTCAAAATAATTTTTAAACTTGTCCATATAGGGTTTTTTTAGTGATTTTGCCATTTTTGTTGCACCTCTTCCATGTCCCTTTGAGGAATTTTTTTCATATGGGAGAAACAATAAAAATTCTTTCAGAGTATGATCAGGTAAATAGAGAGGGTGGGGCATGGGGATCATGCTGGTTTTGGTAAAAAAAACTACTGAACAATCAGCACAGTGTAGGCAGGTGTATCTGTAAATCACCCATCATGAAATGGGCAAAAGAGGTGAAAAATCTCTAAAAAAATTCACTGAAGTTGAATGCTGCCTCGCACAACAATGCTAACTGATACACTGTTGCTTCCTAGAACACTTCCAAAAGATAATTCTCAGTTTTTGGGGTCCTCCTCATTCATGCAAAGATGACACATGCTATAGAAAGTGAAGCAGGATGGTGGAGTTGGAGATCTTGGACCATCACCTGGGGCTGAGTGACTTTCACCTCATCTTCCACAGGTCCCTGGGGCTACAGAAGTGTTTCAGGGGTCTACAAGGATTTATTCTGAATTTTTTTTTTAATTTTTAATTTTAGTTAGGTGGGCTATAATTCAAGGTTAGGTATGCAAATGTTCATTATGCAGGTACCCTTGTTGATGAGGTATACCTCCCCCTCACCTGATAGTTTCCCACTACG
>NW_007162055.1:0-751 GCF_000164805.1 Carlito syrichta
TGCCAGGAGATGGAGTTTGTAGCTGAGAGGCCAAGTACCAAGAGAAAGAGAGAATGGATTATGATTGATCATTAGTTGTTTCTCTTGACACAGATTTCTCTCTGTTCGGCATAGGGTCTTTCTATCCGAAAGTATTATTTATTATTATTTTTTGAGTTGGAGTCTTTCTCTGTCACCCAGGGTGGAGTGCAGTGGCATGCTTACAGCCACTGCAGCCTTGACCTGCTTGGCTCAGGCGATCCTTCCACCTCAGCCTTCCAAGTAGCTGGAACTACAGGCATGCATTACTGTGCCCAGCTAATTTTTGGATTTATTGTCTGGAACTCCTGGGCTCAGGTAATCCTCTCGCCTCAGCCTCCCAAAGTGCTGGGCTTACAGACTTGAGCCACCATGCCCGGCTAGATGTGTCATTTATTAAAGAAAGTTTTATCAAATGCTTAAAGTCAATAATCACCCATCATTGTTTTGCTGACTTTGGTTACTTGCCATTCTTCTCCCATAAGAAAGATGTTATTAACAGTAAAGCAATGTTAGTAGAGTCAATACAAATAAAAACTTTTTCAAAAATGCTTTTTACAAAATATACTTGACTTTGACCTTCTAAAACAACTTGTATAATTCTTTCATGTATGTATGTATGTATGTATGTGTAATTTTAAACTTTTAGGACTTTCTTGGTCTGTTTAGTCCGGCTATAATAGAAAACCTGAGATCGAGCAATTCCTATCAAATAGAAATTAATTGGTTTGTA
>NW_007162056.1:0-4094 GCF_000164805.1 Carlito syrichta
AACTCCAGTCCTGGTCAGCCCTCAAAGGGCCCGGGACAGACCCACAGGGGCAGAGAAAAAGCTGGGCTGGTGGTTCCTGAGCCCCCGGGGCCTCTTGCCGCAGCCCGTCAAGGCGGAGTGTGTGGACACCCACAAAGGGGCTGCCAGGGCTTTCACTCTAGCCCCAGGGCTCCCAAGGCCATCTGCACAAGGGACCCCGGCTGACTCACTGGGACCTCTCATCGAGCTCCTGCAGACCCACAGGGAACAGAGAAGCCTCATGGCCATGGGCACAGGAAACACGGGGCGCAGGGGCTGGACATGGCAGCGGGAATGGTGGCCACAGCACAAAAGAATGGAAGAGGGAAGAGACACCAGGGCTGCTGGGGCTGGAGCTCCAGGAGGGGGCCTGAGCTGACTCGGGCTCTGGGTTCCTCACTGGCACCAACGGCTGAAGGGACTCCAGCTACCACACACACCACCTGTGGTCTCCAGCGACAGCTCTGGGAAGGGGCACAGAGAGGGCTCAAGACCCAGTCAGCCTCCTAGGGCTCGGGGGTGGGGAGGGAAGGGTGGCCCCCAAACAAGCCCACCCCTCGTTTGGTCATTTTGTCATCTGCTAGTGACTCATTTGGACCAAGCACAGGCACCGAGAAGGCAGAGGTGAGAAGACAGTCCTGCCTGAAAAAGACCACCAGGCAAGGGGAGGCAACACTTCTTAATGCCATCTCTGTATGTGGTCACAGGCTGCACCCTGGGGAATGAAGATGACACAGGTGGGGGATGGAGGGTGGATGGACAGAAGGAAGGGTGAGTGGATGACTGGATGAGCAAGAGACTTGCTGGCTGGGCTGATAAGTGAACACATGAGCAGATGGACAGAAGGACGGATGGGAAGATGGACAGAAGAATCACGGATGGAAGGATAGAAGGAGGGAGGGAGGGAGGAAGGAAGAATAGGAGTAAGAATGGTTGGACGGTGGGCAGGTAAACGGGTGGATGGAGAGATGATGGGATGAATGGGAGTGGATGGATGGACGGACGGAGAGATGGACAAGAGGCGGAAAGAAGGGAGGGGCAGGGGGACACGGATGGATGATCAAGAGCAGATTCGTGAGGGGATGGATGTGTAGGTGGACAAGCGGGGAGGGCGGTGAGTCAACAGTGGGAGGGTGTCGGGTGTTGGTTGCTGCTCAGACACGGGTGGTACATAGAAAGCCGAATGTGGTCACCATCTTGGAAGCAATGGGGAGAATCCAGGCACAGGCCAAGAACTCTGTTTAGAGCACAGCTTGGGCCTCAAGCCACAGATGATGACAGGCCCAGAGTCCCCACAAAAGGCCAGCGGTCGCCATCCCCGGCCCCCCTGCCCCAGCAGGAAGGGGCAGCACCCACTTTTCCGTGGTGTGGCCGCAGGCTCCAGAGGTCGACGGACCTCGGGCACGATGAGGGACTCCTCGCCCTCACAGCAGGAGAGCACGATGTAGTGCCAGGGGTAGCCCGATTTGGGGCTGGACTCGCACAACTGGCCCTCAGCCCGCGTGTGGAGGCCCAGGCCACAGCAGTCACAGCATTGCTGGAGACAGAGACATGGCCATCAACACTCATTTTCCGGTGGTTCCCGAGCCCTACACCCGCGGCCAGGCTTGGGGAGGCGCTGACAAGCAGGGGGAGTTAACCATGACTGTGTCTCTTCTGCCAACCTGTGTGCCCCCTATAAAGCAGAGGGGTCATCGGCCTCCACTCCCCAGGTCTGGCACAGGGTAGGGTTAATGCAAATTTGCTGAACTAAATCGTGAACAAATGGCCTTTGGTGTAAGGAACTGCAAATTAACACCCAGCCACAACCATCATCCCCTCACCTTTACCAGTGGACTCCAATTCTATTCAGAATTGCTGGGTGAAGCCTTCAGGGGAGGTTTTTGTTTGTTAACTGGGGTTGATTCTACTTAGAAATATATCCTCTTTGCTCCCCTCTTCCTCTTTGCTCTTTGCTCCTTGCTCCCCCCTTCCTGGAGCACAGATATGATGGCTGGACCTCTAGCAGTCATCCTGAGCCATGAGGTGAGCCTGAAGATAGAAGTTACAAGCTTCTAAGAGGATTAAACAAGCAGAAGCCTGGGTCCCTGAGGATGAAGTTTAACCCATCCCAGATGGTCTAGTTCCCAAAACAAACTTGGTTAAATCAGTTTAAAACACAGTGGTAGACTGCTTGCAAAAGTCACCCCAGTAACTCACTCTTCTTTGCATTCAGTGTGCTTATGATGCGATATTGCATAGGTTTCTGTTAAGATAGGGAGTGCATTTCCAAGCCTCCTGGCTCTGCCTTATGACGTGCTTTGGCCAACAGAATGAGACAGACGTGACAGTGGGTCAGTTTTTAGCTAGGCCTCGAAGGCCTGGAATACCTCTATCTCCTTTCTTAGAACCCAGTACAGCCCCTGACCCAACAAGCCCACAACACGCCCGCTGCAGGCCGAGAGTGCATGGGACAGTCATGGCCGCCGGGGCCACCCTAGATCATCCGGCCCAGCGGAGCCATCAGCAGGCCCGGCTGGGATCAGCAGAGAGGGCTCGGGTCGGCGGAAGTGCTCGGCTACCCCAGAGTTGTGCACCAAGTCCGCAAGGAGCCACTAACCATGGACGGTGTGTTGCCCAGCAATGGCCAGCCAAGACGCTCACGGGGCATCTTGTGGGACTGGACACTTATGCTTACCGAAAGGCCCCAAATACTTCACAAATACACAGAGTAAGTTGCCTCTGATGTCCACAACTGGCCCATGAGACGTGGCTTATTATCTCCATCTTGCAGACGGAAACGCAGAGGCTCGGGGAGGAGAACGGCCCAGGGCCAAGCACAAAGACAGGGAGGGGGTACCAAATTTGCCGTCACCCAGTCTTCTCACTAATACCAGTTCTTCTAAGGAAAGACAGGCTCCAACGGGACAAAAACCGAAGTCAAAATCCTCTCCCAGATGCCGCCACCACTACCCAAAGGCCTCTGCCACTGTCACCCGGGCGTGAGAAACCGAGGGCTTCTCCGATCTTTCCTTTCTTCTGGCCACCCCGGAGGAGGCCCCTTCGGCAACGTGTCCCGACTCTGTCCCACTGGCCTGGTTCGCCCTCACCCTCTGCCGCTTTCCACCCCGATGTCTGTTTCCCCTTCCTCCTCATTTTCAATTTTTCCCTCCCAGAAAAAGTTTTCATTTCCCAGGCACCCAAGCAGCTGGGTGTGGCCACCACACTCAGTTCTAACGAGATTTAGGCAGAAGTACAGTCCACCCTCAGAGAAGACAGAACTCACACCTGTGTTCATAGCAGCATTATTCACAACAGCCCAAAGGTGGATACAACTCAAGTGTCCAGTAGATGAAGGGTCAGCCAGGTGAGGTCTGTACATGTCCTTGGAAGGGAATTCCGATGCACGCTGCAATGTGGAAGAAACTTGAGGACATAACGCTAGGGGAAACAACCAGTCACAAAGGACAAACCCCGTAGGATTCCACGTCTGCAGGGTCCCTAGAGCAGTCAGATTCATGGAGACAGGAAGTGGAATGGCGGGCGCTGGGGCTGGGGAGGAGCCAATGGGGAGCTCGTGTTGAATAATGCAGAGTTTCGCTTTGGAAGATGAAACGTTCTGAGGTGGAAGGTGGTGACGGTTGCACAGCAGTGTGGGTGTGCTTAATGCCACCGAACTGTATGCCTAGAGATGATTACAATGGCCCCTTTTACATCATGTGTATTGCACCACAAGCAAAGACAGTTTAAAAGAAGGGGCTCTTCGGGGTACCTGCATAATCAGTGTTTGTATACCTAAACCTGAATTGAACCCTACATCTTTATAATAAAAAAAGAAAAACTATATTCTTAACCATCTACACAAAAGAAATAAAAGCATTTATTTACCAAAAAAAAAAGAAAGAAAAGGACGGGCCTCTTTGGCAGTGCCTTCCCCCTGCCTCTGCCCAGAGCTCAAATTGTTATCCTGTACATTACGGCAGAAAATTATGGTGGCAGCAGCCTGCACCCCGTCACTGACAGCCATGAGTCACTCGCTCCTCTCACTTGAGCCACCCTGCCTCCAGTCTCAGCATATGAGAGAAAACCCAAAATTC
>NW_007162057.1:0-2185 GCF_000164805.1 Carlito syrichta
TTTAGTGGAGGAAAAAAAGTGTGGCATTTCATATCCACAATGACTAGTCTAGAACAAGGACAACATATTTAGAGTAGCAGACCATCTATCTGCAGAATGAAAGGAGTAGAAACAAGACTCATAGCCAGAAGTGAAGGAGAAAATTACAGAAGTTTCTATTCAATCCTTCCTCTTTATCAAATCACCAATAGATTATGTATGCTTTTATACACTCCATATGTTTAATTTTATGTTAAAGCAACTGCATGTTTTGACCCTTCAAAGATTTTTACTATGTTATAATGGAGAGGGTTTTTTTTTCCACCAGAATTCTTCACAAGAATATTTCAGAGAAAAGTGAACAGAGTGAGAAATGAACACACTTCCCAGAGACTTCTGGGCATTTCCCTTGCACAAAGAAAAGGAGGACAAGATAGGATCTCTGGATACCTGACCCTGGGTATTCCTAGAGTTAGGGTTAGGGTTAGGGTTAGGGTTAGGGTTATGCACAGTTGATGGATAGGAGTAGAAGTTATGCTGGCTGTTTCTGCTTGGAAGTGTGTGAGAAGGCAAGGTAGAAGAACGATGGCATGAAGAAGAGTGTGCTTATGACAAATGAATAATAATTCTGTAGCTACTGTGAGTGAAGGATTTAGAAGATAAAATAATATGTCCAGAAAGTCATCTATGAAGAACTATGTGAAACCTCTAGTCTGACTATCTAAGTATAGAATTTATTTACCTACGTTAAAAGTAATGCTATTCTTCAAGACTTCTGGAGTTGGATATCAAGCTTCTGGGATTATTTTAGTTTGATGATTGTGATATGCACAACCAGACTAATCCATTCATGGCATGCACATCATGCTTCAGCTCCTGTCTTTATCAAGCCCCTTTGATTCTCAAAATTAGTAAATTTGTCATCTATCTTTGTTCCCTTAACTCTTTCCACCTCTATTCTTGTGCTTCATAGGAATATAGAATCTCAGATGTAAAGAAAGTGTAAAGGTAATCAGTATCAACCTCCAATGTCATTTAATAATCTCTTCTTCATCCATCTAATATTAACTGTCCAGTCATGAGAACATAGTAGACATGACATATAAGAAAAGCAATTGAGCCAGGTTTGGTGGCTCAGCCTGTAATCCCGCGCCTTGGGAGGCTGAGGTGAGTGGATTGCCTGGACCTGCGGGTTCGAGACCCACCTGGGCAACTTGGTGAGACCTCATCTCTGCAATAAATCAAAAATTAGCTGGGTGTGGTAGTGCGTGCCTGTAATTCTGGCTACTTGGAAGGCTGAGGTGGCAAGATCACTGGAGCCCAGCAGGTCGAGGCTGCAGTGACTGGGAGCGGCCACTGCACTCCAGTCTGGGAAACAGAGCGAGACTCCAACTTAAAAAAAGAAAAAGAAAAAAAAAAGAAAGAAAAGCAATTGTTCAGAGCTACTGAAGAAAATTTACACATTCACAAAGTAAATATCTATGCATCCTGCTCTCAGTTGGTCCCTAAGCAACACAGGTTTACCCTTTGACATATCCTTGGTCATCTCACTATCCCTTCTCACAGCCTCTAGTCCAAACTTTTATTGCTTAAAAAAATTCTGTTTCCATTCTTATTGCCATGTTGCTCTTTCAGGAGCTTCAATAAATAATCCTTGGTGATTCTAATGTATAAGGTATAAGGCTCATTAATGTTATTGACAAGCTGATTCTAAAATTCATGTGAAAATACCGAGCAGCTAAGACAATCTTGAAAAATAAGCTGGACAACTTAATTTCCAATTTTATTGTATGTTTAAAAATGTATACAAGGTGGGGTCAGTGGCTCAGCCTGTAATTTCGCGCCTTTGGGAGGCTGAGGTGAGTGGATTTCCTTAGCCCACAGGTTTGAGACTCGCCTGGGCGGCGAGATCTTATCTCTGCAGTGAATAAAACAAATCAGCCAGGTGTGGTAGTGCATGCCTGTAATTCCGGCTATGCGGAAGGCTGAAGTGGAAGGATCGCCGGAGCCCAGCAGGTCGACACTGCGGTGGCCAGGAGTGGTCACTGCACTCCAGTGTGGGCGCCAGAGTGAGACTCCAACTCAAAAAAAAAAAGTATACAAATGCCAGTGCACTACTGTGTTTACTTGCAATATGATTTTTTTCCTCAATATCTTGTTTATGAGATGCATCCATATTGAAATATGTAATTCCTGTTCATTATTT
>NW_007162058.1:0-599 GCF_000164805.1 Carlito syrichta
CCATAGCCTGCCCCATGGCATGGGGACAGGGCAGATGCCCAGGTAGCGACTGGGCCCCCAGGTCAGGAGAAGCTGATGCGTTGTTAAGGGGTCTCAGGACAGGTGGGGGAGGCAAGTTCGGTGTCACATGGGGGAAGGTGGCTGGTGGTGGAGCAGAGGGCAGGCTCCCACCACCCACTGGAGTGCTCGGTGGCTTTGTTGGGGGAGCGCTACCAGCCCCAGAGCTTGGTATTGAAATGGGGGCAGTGGGTGCAGGGTGCTGCTTACCTTCCCCCCCCGGGGGCCCCCACTGATGAGGCAGCCCCTCCTGCCTTGGAACCTACTGTGGCTCCTGGACAAAACTCCTCCACCGCTCCTTCCCCCACCCTCCAGGGTAAATCTGCGGGTGAGGGAGAGGGTCTCCAGGCAGAGCCTGGAACATTCAAGGCGTGGAGGGCTCCATGGGAGCATGATATCCAGTGGGTGCCACAGGAGGATGGGGTTCAAAGCCAGGCTCTGGCTGTCGAGGGGTGCTGTCTGGCGGTGGAGGGGAGGGAGTAAACAGTGGAGGTGGGTGGTAGGGGTGGGCTGGGCCCTGGGACAGGCCGGAAGAGGACTGG
>NW_007162059.1:0-3416 GCF_000164805.1 Carlito syrichta
GTGCAGGCTTTGTCAAAGATGAGTTAATTGAGAAATTGAGGGTTTCCTTCTGAAATCTCAATTCCATTCCATTGGTCTATATGGCTGTTCCTGTACCAATACCAAACTGCTTTGATTATTGTAGCTTTATAGCAAAGTTTGAAGTCTGGTAGTGTGATACCACCTACTTTGTTGTTTTTTGTTTTTTTTTTTCTGCTGAGGGTTGTTCTGACCATTCTTGGTCATTTGTGTTTCCATATGAATTCCTGTATTATTTTTTCTGGGTCTGAGAAGAATGTTGCTGGTAATTTGATGGGTATTGCATTAAATCTGTAGATTGTCTTAGGTAGAATGGACATCTTCACAATGTTGATTCTTCCAGTCCATGAGCAAGGGATATTTTTCCACTTGTTTGTGTCATCTTTGATTTCTTTGAGCAAGTGTTTTGTAGTTTTCATTGTAAAGATCTTTCACATTTCTGGTTAGAAGATGCCAAGGTATTTCATTTTCTTTGTGGCTATTGTGAATGGAATTGTGCTTTTTATTTGGGTTTCTGTTTGTTTATTATTGGTGTAAAGAAATGTGATCGTCTTTTGCACATTTACTTTATGCCCTGAGACTTTACCAAAGTCTTTTATCAGTGTAAGGAGGTTTTTGACAGATTCTCTTGGGTTTTCAGAGTACACAATCGTGTCATCTGCAAAGAGTGATAACTTGATTTCCTCTTTTCCTATTTGGATACCCCTGATTGCCTTCTCTTCTCAGATTGCTCTAGCCAGGACTTCCAATACTATATTGAACAGGAGGGGTGAGAGTGGACATCCTTGTCTTGTTCCAGTTTTCAGGGGAAATGGTTCCAATTTTTGTCCGTTTAGGAGTATGCTGGCTGTGGGTTTCTCGTAGATGGCTTTTACTATTTTGAGGTATGTTCCATCTATGCCTAAATGTTCAAGGGTTTTTATGAGGAAGGGGTGCTGGATTTTATCAAAAGCTTTTTCTGCGTCTAGTGATATAATCATGTGGTT
This sequence comes from Carlito syrichta, assembly GCF_000164805.1. Classification (NCBI taxonomy): domain Eukaryota; kingdom Metazoa; phylum Chordata; class Mammalia; order Primates; family Tarsiidae; genus Carlito; species Carlito syrichta. The sequence goes on from NW_007162059.1 coordinate 1,005, forward strand.
TTTGCTTTGACATATGTTGATGTATTTAATTATGTTCATGGTTTTATGAATGTTGAACCAGCCTTGCATCCCAGGGATAAAGCCTACTTGGTCATGATGGATGATTTTTGAGATGTGCTGTTGAATTCGGTTTGCTAGGATCTTGTTGAGAATTTTAGCTTCTATGTTCATCAAAGATATTGGCCTGTAGTTCTCTTTGTTTGTTGGGTCTTTACCTGGCTTGGGTATCAATGTGATGTTAGCTTCTTAAAATGATTTGGGGAGAGTTTCATCTTTCTCTATCACCTGGAATACCTTCAGTAGGATTAGTATCTGCTCCTCCTTAAATGTCTTGTAGAATTCTGCTGGAAAGTCATCTTGTCCAGGGCTTCATTTGGAGGTAGTTTTCTTATTACATAGTCAATTTCCTTGATTGTTATTGGTCTATTTAGGGTCTCAATTTCTTCTTGTTTCAACCAAACAGGTGGTGTGATGTCAGAAAGTCCTCCATTTCCTTGAGGTTTTCAAGTTTGTTTCCATACAAGTTTACACATTAGTCTCTAATGATCTTTTGTATTTCTTCAGGGTTAGATGTGACTTCATCTTTTGTGTTTTTGATTGTATTTATTTGGGCTTTTTCTCTCTTTTTCTTGGTCAGTCTTGCTAAGGAACCATCGATCTTGTTTATCCTTTCAAAGAACCGGCCTTTTGTTTCATTGATTTTTTTGTCTTATCTTTTTGTCTTCTATGTCCTGGATTTCGGCTTTTATTTTGGTGATCTGGATTATTCTGCTGAAGTTAGGGTTTTAGTGGTCTTGCTTTTCCAGCTTCCTTAGGTGGCTTGTTAGGCTGTTAATCTGTGATCCTTCCATTTTCTTCATGTGTGCTTTTAGAGATATGGATTCCCCTCTTACTACAGCTTTCAGGGCATCCCAGATATTTTGGTAAGATGTCTCTTCATTTTCATTTGTTTCCAGATATCTTTTAATCTCTGTTTTGATTTCATCAGTGACCCAGGAGTTGTTTAGCATCATGCTGTTTAGCGTTCATGTCTTTGTGAGTTCGGGGAGAACCTTGTTTGTGTTGATGTTTATTTTTATTCTATTGTGGTCTGAGAAGGTGCATGATAAAATTTCAATCTTTTTAAATTTGCATATCCTTGATTTATGGCCAAGTATGCGGTCGATCTTAGAGTACATTCCATGTGGTGATGAGTAGAATGTATATTCTGTGTTCATTGGATGGACTTTTCTGAAGGTATCAATTAAGTCCATTTGGTCAAGAGTCACATTGAGGTTTGGATCTCGTTGCTGATTTTTTGTCCTGATGATCTGTCTAGGGTTGTGAGTGGGGTACTGAAGTCCCCAACTATGATAGTGTTAGAGTTTATATATTTTTTGAGTTTACATAGAAGCTGCTTTATGAATGTTGGCGCTCCTCTGTTGGGTGCATATATGTTTAAGATGGTTATTTCTTGTTGGTGGATTTAACCTTTTATCATAATGTAGTGGCCTTCTGTATCTTTTGTAAATTTTTGATAGCTTAAAGGGTATTTTGTCTGAAATTAAGATCATGACTCCTCCTTTCTTTTGTGTTCCATTCGCCTAAAAGTTTGTTTCCCATCCTCTTACTTTGAGTCTGTGAATGTCCTTTCTAGTGAGGTGAGTCTCTTGAAGGCAATAAATTGTTGCCTGGTCATATTTTATCCATTTTGCCATTCTGTGTCTTTTCAGTGGTGCATTTAGTCCATTCACATTTAGGCTAATTATTGAAATGTGAGAGTTGATCCCTGTCATAAGGTTCTTACAGAATTGTTGTTCCTGTTTGTTTGTTGTCTTTCTTTTGGTTTTGGAGTTGGTTCATGTGTGTTGTTAATCTTTTGCCTGTACTTTTGTGAAGAAAGTTGTTGTTCTTCTTTCCTTTTCTTCTGTGTTCAGTATTTTCTTAAGTGTTTCTTGTAGGGGTGGTCTGGTGGCAGTGTAGGTTCTTAGGGATTGGGTATCTGAGAAAGATTTCATTTCTCTTTCTGTGATGAAGCTTAGCTTGGCTGGGTAGATTATTCTCAGTTGAAATTGTTTATCTTTTATAATTTGAAGATAGGACTCCAAGCTCTCCTAGTCTGACAGGTTTCTGTAGATAAATCTGATGCTATTCTAGTTGGTCTTCCCTGATAGGTAGTCTGACATTTTCCCCTTGCTGCCTTTAGACTTTTTTCTTTTTCTTTCTTTTTTTTTTTTTTTTTTTTTAGTTGGAGTCTCACTCTGTCACCCCAGACTGGAGTGCAGTGGCTGCTCCCGGCCACCACAGCCTCAACCTGCTGAGCTCCAGTGATCCTTCTGCCTCAGCCTTCCAAGTAGCCAGAATTACAGGCATGCGCTACCACGTCTGGCTGATTTTTTGATTTATTGTAGAGATGAGGTCTCACCGCCCTGG
>NW_007162060.1:0-868 GCF_000164805.1 Carlito syrichta
TATAAAAGACTCCTAAATCTGATTTTTAAAGCTTCAGTAAATAGTCAGTATGCAAAATCAACATAAAAAAATCAGTAGCATTTGTATTTGTGAACAACTCTAATGTCGAAGTTGAGAACAAAATCAAGAACTCACTTCCATTTGCAATAGTCACAAGACAAATAAATTATTCAAGAATACATTGAACCAAGAAGGTTAAAGATTTCTAAAAGGAGAACTGTAAAACATTGATGAAAATAATAATACATTATACACACAAATAAAAAAGCATTCTATGCTCATAGATTGGAAGAATCAATATCGTTTAAATGATCATACTGCCAAAAGTAAACTGCAAATTACTGACTCTTTTTTCACAGAACTAGGGGAAAAAAATCTAAAATTCATAAGGAACCAAAAAAGAACTCAAATAGCCAATGAAATCCTAAGCAAAAATACAAAACCAAAGACGTCAAAATACCTGACTTCAAACTACTGCAATTTTATAGTAATGAAAGCAGCATAAAACTCATATAAAAATATGCATAGAATAATAAAACAGAATAGAGAATTCAGAAATAAAACCATACACTTACAACTGACTGATCTTTGACAAAGTTGCCAAAACTAAACAATGGAGAAAGAAAGCTCTATTCAACAATTGGTGCTGGAAAAACTGGCTAGTCACATGCATCCAGAAGAATAAAACTGGATCTGTTCCTCTCACCACATACAAAAATTAACTCAAGATGGAATAAATAATTAAATGTACTCAGATTATAAGAATCTGGAACAAAACTTAAGAAAAAATCTTCTCACATTGACCTAGTTATGATTTATGACTAGACCTTAAACCATTTGCACAGAATAAAAATGGACTTAATGTAAA
>NW_007162061.1:0-698 GCF_000164805.1 Carlito syrichta
TGTTGGCTGCTCGAATGTCTTCTTTTGTGAAGTGTCTGTTCATGTCTTTTGCCCATCTTTATAATGGGGTTGTTTGTCTCTTCTTTTCAGTATGCTTCAGTTCCTTGTAGATCCAGGATGTTAAGCCTCTGTCAGACCTAGAGTTGGCACATACTTTTTCCCAGTCTGTAGGCTGTCTCCCTGCTCTCTTGATGGCTTCTTTGGCTTCGCAGAAGCTTGTCAGCTTAATAAGGTCCCATTTGTCTATCTTCTCTCTTAAGTCCTGTGGGTTTCGGGTTTTGTACAGGAATTGGATGCCAGCTCCGATTTCCATGAGAGTATTTCCTTCCTTTTCCAAGGTTCTTATGGTTTGAGGTTTTACATTTAGGTCTCTGATCCCTTTGGAGTTAACCTTTGTGCATGGGGATAGATAGGGGTCCTGTTTCAATCTTCTGCATGTGGTCAGCCAATTTTCCCAGCACCAGTTACTGAATAGGTTCTCCTCTCCCCATTGGTAGGTGGTGGGTGCTTTGTCGAAGATGAGTTGGTTGAGAAATTGAGGTTTTGCTTCTGGAATCTCAATTCTGTTCCATTGATCTATATGCCTGTTCCTGTACCAATACTAAGCTGTTTTGATGATTGTAGCTTTATAGTAAAGTTCGAAATCTGGTATTGTGATACCACCTGCTTTGTTTTTTTTGCTGAGGATTGTTCTGGCT
>NW_007162062.1:0-843 GCF_000164805.1 Carlito syrichta
TTTGTACAGGAATTTGATGCCAGTTCCGATTTCCATGAGAGTATTTCCTTCCTTTACAAGGTTCTTATGGTTTGAGGTTTACATTTAGGTCTCTGATCCATTTGGAGTTAACCTTTGTGCATGGGGATAGATAGGGGTCCTGTTTCAATCTTCTGCATGTGGTCAGCCAATTTTCCCAGCACCATTTACTGAATAGGTTCTCCTCTCCCCATTGGTAGGTGGTGGGGGCTTTGTCGAAGATGAGTTGGTTGAGAAATTGAGGTTTTGCTTCTGGAATCTCAATTCTGTTCCATTGATCTATATGCCTGTTCCTGTACCAATACCAAGCTGTTTTGATGATTGTAGCTTTATAGTAAAGTTTGAAATCTGGTATTGTGATACCACCTGCTTTGTTTTTTTTTGCTGAGGATTGTTCTGGCTATTCTTGGATGTTTGTGTTTCCATATGAATTCCTGTGTTGTTTTTTCTAGGTCTGAGAAGAATGTTGTTGGTAATTTAATGGGTATTGCATTGAATTTGTAGATTGCCTTAGGTAAGATGGACATCTTCACAATGTTGATTCTTCCGATCCATGAGCATGGGATATTTTTCCACTTGTTCATGTCGGCTTTGATTTCTTTGAGCAGTGTTTTGTAATTTTCATTGTAAAGGTCTTTCACGTCTCTGGTTAGGAAGATGCCAAGGTATTTCATTTTTTTTGTGGCTATTGTGAATGGAACTGTGTCTTTTATTTGGGTTTCTGTTTGTCTACTATTGGTGTAGAGAAATGCGATTGTCTTTTGTACATTTATTTTGTATCCTGAGATTTTGCCAAAGGCTTTTATCAATGTAAGGAGGCCTTGA
>NW_007162063.1:0-808 GCF_000164805.1 Carlito syrichta
CTAGTTAGTCAACTGGATAGACTGCAGGCTTGCTAGGCAGCTAGGCAATTTAGTCAGCTGGCTAGTCAGCTGGCTATCTAGTTAAGTCAGCTAGCTAAGTCAGCTGGCTTGCCAGCTCACTAGCTACTTAAGTCTCCTAGTTAAGTTAGCTGACTAGCCAGCTGGCTACCTAGGTAGCTTGCAAGTTAAGAGAGCTGGCAAGTCAGCTGGCTAGCTAGTTAAGTCACCTAGTTAATTCAGCTGAATAGCCAGCTGTCTGGCTAGGCAGTGACCTAGTTAAGCCAGCTGGCTAGCCAGCTGTCTAGCTAATTAAGTCAGCTCAAGTCAGCTGGCTATCCAGCTGGCTAGCTGGTTAAGTCAGCTAGTTAATTCAAGTGGCTAGCCAACTGGCTGGCTAGGTAGATTGCTAGTTTCATCAGCTGGATGGCCAGCTGGATAGCTCGTTAAATCAGCTAGTTAATTCAGCTGGCTATCCTTCTGGCTATGTAGGTAGCTAGCTAATTAAGTCAGCTGGGTAGCCCGGCTGGCTACCTAGTTAAGTCAGTGAGCTAAGTTAGCTGGCTAGCCAGCTGGCAAGCTAGGTGACTAGCTAGTTAAGCCAACTGGATAGCTGGATGGCTATGTAGTTAAGTTAACTAGTTAAGTCAGCTGGTTAGCCCACTGGATAGCTATCTGGCTGGCAAGTTAAGCCAACTGGGTTAGCAGCTGATAATTTAGTGGGCAGCTAGTTAAGCTGGCTGGCTAATTGGATGACCAGCATGGTGGCTGGCTAGTTAGCCAGCTGGCTATTCCACTGTCCACCTAACTA
>NW_007162064.1:0-619 GCF_000164805.1 Carlito syrichta
CGCATGCCAGCGAGCTATGTGGGTAGTTAGCTAGTTAAGACAGTTGGCTATCTAGCTAGCTAGCTACGTAGCTAGGCAGTTAAGTCAGCCAGCTAGCCAGCTGGCTAGCTGGTTAAGACACCTAGTTAATTCAGCTGGCTAGACTGCTGGCTATATAGGTAGCTAGATAGTTTAGTCAGCTGTCTAGCCCACTGGCTAGCTTGTTAAGTCACCTAGTTAAGTCATTTAGCTTGCCAGGTGGCTATCTAGGTAGCTTACTACTTAAGTCAGCTGACTAGACAGCTGGCAAGCTAGTTAAGCCACCTACTTAAGTCAGCTGACTTGCCAGTTGGCTACCTATATAGCAAGCTAGGTAATTCAGCTGACTAGTAAGCAGGCCAGTTATTTAAGTCAGCTAGTTAAGTCAGCTGCCTAGCCAGCTGGCTAGATAGGTAGTGAGCCAGTTAAGTCAGTAGGCTAGCCACCTGGATAGCTAAGTAGCTCAGCTAGATAAGTCAGCTAGGTAGCCAGCTAACTTGCTAGGTAGAGAGTTAGTTAAGTCAGCTGACTAGCCAGCTGGCTAACTAGTTAAGTCAGCTAGTTTAGTAAGCTGGCTAGACAGCTGAATAGTTGGTTAAGT
>NW_007162065.1:0-418 GCF_000164805.1 Carlito syrichta
GTCGGCTCACTCACCAGCCAACTAGTTAAGTCACCTCACCTATCGGCTCACTCTCCATCCTACTGCTTACATCAGTCGGTCGACCGACTAGCTAACCAACTAGTTAAGTCAGCTAACCAATCGACCAAATAGTCAGTCAACTTGTCTGCTGACATGTTGGCTCAGCTAACTTCTCAGCTGACTAGTTAGGCCAGGTAACTAGTTGGCAAACTAGTCAGCCGACTTGTTGGGTCAGCACACCAGCCAGCCAACTAGTTAACTGAACTAACTAGTAAGCCAACACATCAGTCAACTAGTTGGCCCAGCTAACGAGTCAGCCAACTAGCCGACCAACTTGTTAAGCCAGCTATGAATTTTTGCTGAGTAGTCAGCCAACATGTTAAACCAGTTAACTAGTCAGCCAACTTGTCAGCCCACA
>NW_007162066.1:0-398 GCF_000164805.1 Carlito syrichta
AGCCAACTTGTCTGCTGACACGTTGGCTCAGCTAACTTCTCAGCTGACTAGTTAGGCCAGGTAACTAGTTGGCAAACTAGTCAGCCGACTTGTTGGGTCAGCACACCAGCCAGCCAACTAGTTAACTGAACTAACTAGTAGGCCAACTCATCAGTCAACTAGTTGACCCAGCTAACGAGTCAGCCGACTAGCCGACCAACTTGTTAAGCCAGCTATGAATTTTGGCTGAGTAGTCAGCCAACATGTTAAACCAGTTAACTAGTCAGCCAACTTGTCAGCCCACAAGTTTTGCCTCACCTAGCTAACTCGTTAAACAAGTAGTTAACACAACTAGTTAACTCATTTAACAACTAGTTAAAACAGTTATTTAACTAATTAAAAAACTCATTAAGTCAGCT
>NW_007162067.1:0-491 GCF_000164805.1 Carlito syrichta
GACTAGTTAGGCCAGGTAACTAGTTGGCAAACTAGTCAGCCGACTTGTTGGGTCAGCACACCAGCCAGCCAACTAGTTAACTGAACTAACTAGTAGGCCAACTCATCAGTCAACTAGTTGACCCAGCTAACGAGTCAGCCGACTAGCCGACCAACTTGTTAAGCCAGCTATGAATTTTGGCTGAGTAGTCAGCCAACATGTTAAACCAGTTAACTAGTCAGCCAACTTGTCAGCCCACAAGTTTTGTCTCACCTAGCTAACTCGTTAAACAAGTAGTTAACACAACTAGTTAACTCATTTAACAACTAGTTAAAACAGTTAGTTAACTCGTTAAAAAACTCATTAAGTCAGCTAGCTATCTCATTAGTCAACTAGTTAAATCAGTTAGCTAAGTCAGATAGCTAAAGAGCTAGCTAGCTTATTCAGTGAGTTAAGTCAGCTAGCTCATTAGTTAGCTTAAATATTTAAGTCAGCTAATTATGATTGCTACC
>NW_007162068.1:0-809 GCF_000164805.1 Carlito syrichta
AGCCAGCTGGCTATTTCATTATGTCCGGGAGTTAAATCAACTAGATAGGCTGCTGGCTAGCTAGGTAGCTAGGCAATTCAGTCAGCTGGCTAGCCAGCAGGCTAGCTAGTTAAGTCAACTAGTTCAGTCACCTGGCTAACCAGTTGGCTAGCTAGTTATGTCAGCTCGTTAATCAGTTGTCTAACCAGCTTGTTAGCTAGTTAAAAAGGTAGTCACTTCATATGAGTAGCCATCTGGTTCACTATTTATTTCAGCTAATTAAGTCAGCTGGCTAGCTATGTAGCTAGTTAGTTCAGTCAGCTAGATATTTCACCTAGCTAGCTAGTTAAGTCAGCTAGTTTAGTCAGCTAGCTATATGATAGCTATCTAGGTAGTTAGCTATTTAAATAAGCTAGTTATGTCAGCTGGCTAGCTAGGTAGCAGGCTAGTTAAGTCAGCTAGTTAGACAGCTGGCTAGCTAGTTAAGTCAGTTAGTAACATCAGCTGGCTAGCCAGTTGCCTAGCAGGATAGCTAGCTAGTTAATTCAGCTGGCTAGCCAGCTGGCTAGCTAGTTAAGTTACCTTGTTAAGTCAGTAGGCTAGCCAGCTCGCTAGCTGGTTAAAAAACTCATTAATAGCCGGGCTCAGTGGCTCAGCCTGTAATCCCATGGCTTTGGGAGGCTGAGGGGAGTGGATTGCCTGATCCCACGGGTTCGAGACCCGCCTGGGCAGTGAGACCTCATCTCTACAATAAATCAAAAAATCAGCTTGGCATGGTAATGCATGCCTGTAATTCTGGCTACTTGGAAGGTTGAGGCAGAAGGATCGCG
>NW_007162069.1:0-769 GCF_000164805.1 Carlito syrichta
CCAATCGGCCGATTAGTTGGCCAACTAGTCAGATGACAAGTATCTCAACTAACTAGTCGGCGACTAGTTAGTCCAGAAGACTATTCGGCCACGTAGTTGGAGACTAATTTGGTCAGCAAACCAGCCAGCCAACTAGTTAAATTATCTAACTAGTGGGCCACCTGGTTAGTTAACATCTTGACCAAGCTAACTAGTCGGCCAACTAGCCGGCCAACTTGTTAAGCCATCTAACAAGTTAGTCATGTAGTCAGCCAACATTTTTAAATCAGCTAACTCGTTGACCGATTCGAGATGTCACGTAGCTATCTCCTTTACCAACTAGTTAAGTCAACTAGTTAACTCATTTCCCAACTAGTTGAAACAGTTAGCTAACCCCTTAACCCACTCGTTAAGTCAGCTAGCAATCGCCTTAGCCAACTAGTTAAGTAAGCTAGTTAAGTCAGCTATCTAACTAGCTAGCTAGTTAAGTCACCTAGCTCACTAGTCAGCTAATTATTTAAGTAAGCTATTTAAGTATACTACCTAACTACTTAGCTAATTAGTTAAGTCAGCTAGTTATTCTTTTAGAAATGTAGTTAGCTAACTATTTAATTTAGGCAGTTAAGTCAAGAAGCTAACTAGTTAAGTCAGCCAGTTAAGTCAACAAGGTAAATAGTTAAGTCAACTAGCTGTCAACTAGTTAAGTCTGCTTGCTAATTAGTCACCTTGTAAAGACAGTTAGCTAGCTAGTTAGCTAACGGTTTAAGCCAGCAGGTTGAGTTATGTAGTT
>NW_007162070.1:0-779 GCF_000164805.1 Carlito syrichta
TAAGTCAAAATGTCTATCCATCTGGCTAGCTAGTTATTTCAGTTAGTTGAGTCAGGTGGCTAGCTAGGAAAATTAGCTATATAAAGTCACCTAGTTATGTCAGCTAGCTAGCTAGTTAAGTCAGCTAGTTAGGTCTGGTGGTTAGCCAGATAGCTACCTAGGTAGCTAGTTATTTAAACCATCTACATAAGCCAGCTCGCTAGCTAGGTTGCTAGCTGTTTAAGTCAGCTAGTTGAGTCAGCTTGCTAGTTAGTTAAGTCAGCAAATTAAGTCAGCTGTCTAGTCAACTGCTTAGCTGGGTAGCCGATGAGTTAAGTCAACTGGTTAGCCAGTTAACTAGCTAGTTAAGTACTCTAGTTAAGTCAGCTCACTAGCCAGCTGGTTAGCTAGATAGCTAGGTAGTTAATTCAGCTGAGAAGCCATCAATCTACGTAGGTAGCTAGTTAGTTAAGTCAGCTGGCTTATCAGCTGGCTAACTAGGTAGCTAGGCAGTTAGATCAGCCTGTTAGCCAGCTGGCTAGCTAGTTAAGTCACAAAGTTAAGTCAGCTGGGTTGACAGCTGGCTAACTAGGTAGCTTGCTAATTAAGTCAGCTGGCTAGATGACTGGCTAGCCAGTTAAGTAACCTAATTAAGTCAGCTGGCTAGCCATCGGGCTAGCTATATAGCAAGCTAGTTAATTCAGCTGACTAGCAAGAAGGCCAGCTATTTAAGTCAGCTAGTTAAGTCAACTGGCTAACCAGCTGGCTAGCTAGGTAGCAAGCTAGTTGTGAGTGACTAG
>NW_007162071.1:0-772 GCF_000164805.1 Carlito syrichta
CCCTCTTATGTCAACTAGTTAAGTTAGCTCACTAGGCAGCTGGTTAGCTTGGTAGCTAGGTAGTTAAGTCAGCTGACAAGCCAGCAGGTTACATAGCTAGCTAGCTAGTTAAGTCAACTGGCTAGCCACCAGGCTAGAAAGTGGTGTCAGCTAGCTAAGTCAGGTGGCTAGCCTGCTGGTTAGGTAGGTAGTTAGCTAGATAAGTGAGCTGGCTAGCCAGCTTGAAAGCTTAAATCACGTAGGTAAGTCAACTGGGTAGCCAGATGGCTAGATAGATAGCCAGCTAGTTAGGTGAGTTGCCTAGCCAGCTGAATAGCTGCTTATGTCAGCTAGTTAAGTCAGTTGGCAACCAGCTGGCTAGCTAGTTAAGTCAGCTCGTTAAGTCAGTTTGCTATCCAGCTAGTTAGGTAGCTAAAACGCTAGTTATGTCAGATGTCTAGCCATTTGTCTAGCTAGTTTTTTCAGCTAGTTAATTCAGCTGGATAGCTTGGAAGCTAGCTATTTAAGTCAACTAGTTATGTCAGCTTGCTAGCTGGTTAAGTCAGCTAGTTAAGTCAGCTTGCTTACTAGATAGACAGCTAGGTAGCTAGCTAGTTAAAACTGCTAGTTAAGCCAGTTGACTATCTGGGTAGCTAGATGTTTGAGTCAGCTAGTTAAGTCAGCTTACTAGCAAGTTAAGTCAGAGTGTTAATTCAGCTAGCTAGCCTGCTGCCTAGCTTAGTAACTAGCTAGTTAAGTCAGCTGGCTAGACAGTTAGTTAGCTAGTTAAATA
>NW_007162072.1:0-616 GCF_000164805.1 Carlito syrichta
CTATATATCTGAGTAGCTAGCTGACTAGCTAGCTGACTTAACTAGCTAGCTGACTAGCAACCTGACTAGCTAGCTGACTTAACCAGCTGGCTGAATAGTTAGCTGACTTAACTAGCTAGCTGGCTAGCTAGATGACTTAACTATCTGACTAGCTAGGTGGTTGGCTAGCTGGCTAGAGAGCTGACATAACTAACTAGCTACCTGGTTTGCTTGACAGTCAGCCAACTGGCTTAACTAGCTAGCTACCTGACTGGCTAGTTGAGTAGGCAGCTGGCTACCTAGCTAGTGGGCCAGCCAACTGGCTAGCAAGCTGGATTAAATAACCAACCTGCTGGCTTGGCAGTCAGATAGCCAGCTGACTTCAATAGCCAGTCACCCAGCTGGTCAATCGGCTAGCTAGCCAGCTCAACTAGATGGCCACCTATAAGACCAGCCTGCTAACCAGTCATCTTAACTTGCCAGCCACCTAGCTAGCCAGCCAGCTAACCAGCTGACTTACTTAGATGAATTAACTAGATAGCCATCCTGTAAGCCAACTAACTTAACAAGTTAGCCACCTAGCTAGCCAGCAGGCTAGCCAGCTACTTAACTCTAACGTAAATTGCTAGCCAGCTGG
>NW_007162073.1:0-680 GCF_000164805.1 Carlito syrichta
CGAGCTGACTTAACCAGCTATCCAGCTGACTAGACACTGACTCAACTAGCTGACTTAACTCATTAGCCAACTGGCTAGCTAGCTATCTTAACTAGCTGACATCACTAACTAGCTAGGTGGCATCTTAGGTTACTAAACTAGTTAGCTCTTTATGTATCCTGCTGGCTTGCCTGCTGACTTAACTACCTAGCTACCTATATAACCAGATGGCTAGCGAGCTGACTTAACTTGGTGAATTAACTAGCTAACCAGCTGGCTAGACAGCTGACTTAACTAGCTAGCTACCCAGCTAGGCAACTTGCCAGTCAGCAGAATTAACTAGCTGATTAACTAGCCAGCCAGCTGATTTAATTCTCTGACTTAACTAGCTAGCTACCAAGTTAAGCAGCTGGCTAGCCATCTGAATTTATTAGCTAACTTAACTATCTAGCCAGTTGACTTAACCAGCTGACTTAACTATCTAGCTACCTAAATAGCCAACTGACTTAACTAGCTGAAATAATCAGCTTGCTACCTAGCTAGCTATCTAGCTATCTAGTCGAATTAACTAGCTGACATAACTAGCTAGCTAGCTGACATAGCCAGCTGACTTAACGAGCTAGCTACCTAGCTAGCTAGCAGACTAGGCTAGCTGAAATAATTAGATAGCCAATTTTTCTAGCCATCTGACTTGACTAGCT
>NW_007162074.1:0-445 GCF_000164805.1 Carlito syrichta
TACTTAGCTAGCCAGCTGGCTAGCCAACTGACTTAAGTAGGTAACTACCTAGCTAGGCAGCTAGCTAGCCAACTGACATAACTAGTTGTTTTAACTAGGTGGCCTGCTTTCTAGGTAGTTGATTTAACTAGCTTGCTACATAGTTAGGCAGCTGGTTAGACAGCTGAATTAACTAGGTGACTTATCTAGCTAGTCAGCTTTCTATCCACCTGAATTAATTTGCAAGCTTCCTAGCTAGCCAGCTGGCTAATCAGCTGACTAAACTAGGTGACGTAAGTAGCTAGCCAGCTGGCTAGACAGCTGACATAACTAGCGAGCAGCCTAGTGATAAAGGTGGGTAGCCAGCTTCCTTAACTGTCTAATTTAACTAGCTAACCAGCTGGCTAGCCCCCAGACTTAATTACCTAGCTACCTAACTAGCCAGCAGGCTAATCCAGCTGACTAA
>NW_007162075.1:0-787 GCF_000164805.1 Carlito syrichta
ACATTGGCAAGACCTAGTCTCTACAAGAAGCCAAAAAAATGAGCCGAATGTGGTGATGCACGCCTGTCTCTATGGACACTCGGAAGGCCATGGTAAGAGGATCACTGGTGCTGAGCCTGTGGAGACAGAGGTGGCTGAGAGCTGAACCCTGCACTATGACCTGGGCAACAGAGCATGACTCCGAATCAGAATTTTAATACCAACCACCACCGCCACCACAATCACAGGCTGGTATCAGGGCCTCAGCCTGGCATCCCAGCCCTTTGAAGACCTAGTTGAATGGACGGCCTGAGTCTGTGGGTTCGAAACCCACTTGGGACATGGGCCATCAAAAATTAAACCAAAGTTTAACTGGGCGAGATGGCGCAGACCTGTGGTTCCAGCCACTCGGGGGGCCGAGGCAGGAGAATCGCCTGAGTCCTGCAGGTGGAGTTTATGATGGCCATGAGCATTCCCCTGTGCTCCGGCCTGGGCAACAGAGTGAGATTACACCTCCAAATAATAATAATCACCACCACCACCCCTGACACCCAGGAATGGGATAGGAAAGGCATTTTCTGGCCTTTCATGGGAGGTTTCAAAGGTGGCCACCTGGCATGTCCAACACTCATCTTCGCCCAGGTGCCCCAGAAAACCAGCCCCCACCCTGCACACCTGTGCCCCATGGCAAAGATGCATGTGAGCTGATGGAACAGATGGCACCAAGCTAGGGCAGCCATCGGTCACAGAGCGATCAAGGCACCTCCAACAACACCACAGTCAATTCAGGTTCTGGTCTCCCTGTATG
>NW_007162076.1:0-432 GCF_000164805.1 Carlito syrichta
CAACCCAGTTAAGCTCTGGGAATGAAAGACAGGGTGTACCTTCCAGAAGGGGCGGGCATCTCCCCCCACCCCCAGGGTCCCCTAACTGCAATAGAGAACTGAGGCCACCAAGAAAAGTCAGGGCAGGACGGTGAGTGAGGGAGAAGGGAATCCCAGAAGCTGCTGCAGCCGGGAGGGTGGGGGACCGAGCCCGGTGGCCGGGAGGCTTCCTCGAGGAAGGGGACAAGGACTGAGCTCCGTGAATGTGCAAGCCCGGGTTTGAAACAGGTGTCAGGTTCGTCCAGTGTCAGGGCAGAGGGCGCTGCAGGAGCAAAGTCAAAGAGGCCGGGAGCCCCCAGGCCCTGAGGCCTGATCCTGCTGTGGGCGGGGCAGGGGGCGGGTGCCCGTCCCCCTCCCTGGGGCCAGGAGGACAGCGCATTTATAGCCGCAGCG
>NW_007162077.1:0-395 GCF_000164805.1 Carlito syrichta
AATCATGTCAAGCATGGTGGCCCCCAGAGTCGTGGTGTTCAGGGACTTAGAAGGGAGTTCCGCCTGAGGCCCTCATGTCCAGGCCCCAGGAGTCATGATCATGCCGCCATATCCCAGCTCATCCAATGGAGACTCTCACCAAAAACATGCCTCCCACGTGCATCATGATGGGCGTCCACAGCTCCCCAGGTAAAGTGCCGCTTGGGCTCTGGATGATGGAGTGATAAGGAGAGAAAGGGTACCTCCCCCCACCCAGAGGTGGTAGATTGGGCTACTGGAACCTGGGCTGGCTGTGGTGTTGCCTAACTGCTTTGATCGCTATGTGTCCCATGGCTGCCCTAACTTGGGGCCTTCTGTTACATGAGCTCAGAGGAGTCTCTGCCATGGGCCACAGG
>NW_007162078.1:0-391 GCF_000164805.1 Carlito syrichta
ACTAGTTAAGACAGCAACTAATTTAGTCAGCTGGTTAAGACACCTACCTAGCTAGTGAGCTAACAGGTGAAGTTAGTTAGGAGCTAGCTAGCTAGTGAGCTAACGAGTGAAGTTAGGAGGTATCAGGTAGTTTGCTAGAATACTAATTGATTAAATCACCTGGTGAAGTCAACTAGCTAGCTAGTTAGCAAACGGGTTGAGTCAGCTGGTTGAGTAGGCTTGCTAGCTAATTAGCTAACTAGTTAACTCAGCTGGGTAAGTCAGCTAGCTAGCTAGTTAGTTAATGAGTTAAATCAGCTGGCTGTGTCAGGGAGGTAGGTCGTTAGCAAATGAGTTGAGTCAGATAATTAAGTCACCTAGCTAGCACGTTAGATATCGAATAAACTAAATA
>NW_007162079.1:0-382 GCF_000164805.1 Carlito syrichta
GACATTGCCAGACCACCTTGATTGCACTGTGCCCAATTTCCACCCTAACTAGGGGCCATCTGTTCTGTGAGCTCATGCACATCTTTGCTGTGGGGCACAGGTGTAGAAGGTGGAGGCTGGCCTTTTGGGTCACGTGGCCAAAGGCATGGGAAGGTCATGCCCGGTGCCTATGTTTGAAACCTCCCATGAAAAACAGCCTGGAAAGTACCTTTTCCTCTCCCATCCCTGGGGGTGACTCCTCGCACTATGTGGCATATGTGGTGGTGGTGGTGATTATTATTTGGAGTTGGAATCCCGCGCTGCTGCCCAGGCCGGAGCACAAGGGAATGATCATGGCTACTTAGAACTTGACCTGCAGGGCTCAGGCGATAACCCCACCTCA
>NW_007162080.1:0-743 GCF_000164805.1 Carlito syrichta
ACAGCTTAGCTAGCTGACTTAACTGGCTGACTTAACTAGTTAGCTAGTTAATTAGCTACCCTGAATAAAATAGTTAGCTAACTATTTAGCTAGCTGAAGAACTAGCTGATTCAACTAATCAGCTAACTAGATAGGTAGAAGACTTAAGTAGCTGACTTAAATAGTTAGCTACCTAGTGACTTAGCTGACTTAGCTACCTGACTTAGCTAGTTAGATAGCTAGATAGCTGACTTAGTTAGCTGACAACTAGTTGGCTAACGAGATAGCAGACTTAATGCATTGATTAACCAGTTAGATAACTATTTTATGTAGCTGGTAAATGAGTTAACTAGCTAACGTAACCAGTTGTTTAACGAGTTAGCTAGGTGGCTTAACTTGTTGGCTGATGTGTTGGCTGACTAGTTAGCAGGTTTACCACGTTGGATGACTACTCGGCCGACTTGTTAGCTGGCTTAACAAGTCGGCCGACTAATCGGCCGTCAATTTAGCTGAGTTAACTAGTTGACTGAGTAGTTGGCCCACTAGATAACTCGTTTAAGTAGTTGACTGACTATTTTGATGACCTAACTAGTCGGCCGACTACTTGGCTGACTAGTTACCTGGCCTAACGAGTCGGCCAACTAGCTAGCTGACATAACTGGTCAGCAGACAAGTTGGCCATCTAGTCAGGCGATTGGTTAGCTGACTTAACTAGTTGGCCGGCTAGTCGGCCGATCAGTTAACTGACTTAACTAGTCAGACGA
>NW_007162081.1:0-925 GCF_000164805.1 Carlito syrichta
GACTTAACTAGTTGGCCGACTAGTCGGCCGATCAGTTAACTGACTTAACTACTCAAACAGCGTGTTAGCTGATACGTGAACTGACTTAACTAGTCGGCTGGTGAGTGAGCCGACTGGTCACTTTACTTAACTAGTTGGCTGCCGAGAAAGCTGACTTGTCACCTGACTTAACTAGTCGGCCACCTAGTGAGCCGACTGGTCAGCTGACTTTACTAGTCAGCTGGTGAGTGAGCTGACTGGTCAGCTGACTTTAGTCAGCTGCCTTGTGAGCCAACTGGTCAGAAGACTTAACTAGTCATCTGCTGAGTGAGCCAACGGGTGAGCTGCCTTAACTATTCAGCCGGCGAGCAAGTAGACTGGTGAGTTGACTGAACTAGTCAGCTGGATAGAAAGCCACCTAGTTAGCTGACCTTTCATACTGCGAGTGAGCCAACTAGTTAGTTGACCTGTTCGCTGGTGAGCAAGCACACTACTTTGCTGACCGGTTGGCAGGCGAGCGAGCTAACTAGTTATCTGATTTGATGAAAAGCATGCGAGCCCAGTAGATAGCTGACCAGCTAGCTGAGTCACTAGCCAACTTGTTAGCTAAGTAACTAGCTGATATGACAGCTGACTTAACTAGATAGCTGACTAGCTAGCTGGCTACAAGCTGATATAGCTAACTAGCAAACAAACTATCTAGCTGTCTAGGTAGATGACTTAAGTAGTCAGCTAACTGGCTAGTTAGCTGGCTAGCTGACTTAACTATCTAGCTGACTAGCTAGCAGACTATCTAACTGACTTAACTAGCTTGTTGACTAGCAATATGACTTGCCAGCTGACTTAACTAGCTAGCTGAATAGTTAGCTGACTTGCTAGCTGACTTAAATAGCTAGCTGGCTAGCTAACTGATGTAACTAGCTGACTGGCTAGTTGGCTGACTAGG
>NW_007162082.1:0-798 GCF_000164805.1 Carlito syrichta
CCACTTAACTAGCTAGCTACCTACCTAGCTGGCAGGCTAGCCAGCTGATGTAACTAGGTGAATTGAACAGCTAGCCTGCTGGCTAACAAGCTGACTTATCTAGCTCACTACCAACCTAGCCAGCTGGCTAGACAGCTGACTAAACTAGCTGACTTAACCATCTAACCCATTGGTTAGTCAGCTGACTTAACTTGCTAACATCACTAGCTAGCCAGGTTGCTATCCAGCTGACTTAACAACTAGCTACCTATCTTGCCAGTTGGCTAGTCAACTCTCTTAAATAGCTGAATTAACCAGCTAGCCAGCTGGCTAGCCAACTGACTTAACTAGCTCACAACCTGGCAAGCCAACTGCCTTAACTAGCTGACTTAACTAGCTAGCTACCTAGCTAGCCAGCTGACTTAAATAGATAACTAACTAGCTACCTAGCTAGCCAGCTGACTTAAATAGTTAGTTAACCAGCTAGCTACCTACCTAACAAACTGACATAAATAGCTGCCTAGCTAGCTAGATGACTTATCCAGCTAGCTGACTAGTTAGTTTACTCGTTATCTAACATGCTAGCTAGCTGACTTAATCATCTGACTTAACACCTTAGCTAATTAGCTAGCTAGATGACTCAACCAGTTGACTCAATCCGTTTGCTAATTAGCTAGCTAGCAAACTCAACCAGCTGACAAACCCATTTGCTAACTAGCTAGCTAGCCGACTCAACCAGCTGAGTTAACACGTTAGTACTAGCTAACTACCTGACTCAATCTGCTGACTTAACCCATTAGCTAAATAGCTAGCTAGCTG
>NW_007162083.1:0-1984 GCF_000164805.1 Carlito syrichta
GCCAGGTTGCTATCCAGCTGACTTAACAACTAGCTACCTATCTTGCCAGTAGGCTAGTCAACTCTCTTAAATAGCTGAATTAACCAGCTAGCCAGCTGGCTAGCCAACTGACTTAACTAGCTCACAACCTGGCAAGCCAGCTGCCTTAACTAGCTGACTTAACTAGCTAGCTACCTAGCTAGCCAGCTGACTTAAATAGATAACTAACTAGCTACCTAGCTAGCCAGCTGACTTAAATAGTTAGTTAACCAGCTAGCTACCTACCTAACAAGCTGACATAAATAGCTGCCTAGCTAGCTAGATGACTTATCCAGCTAGCTGACTAGTTAGTTTACTCGTTATCTAACATGCTAGCTAGCTGACTTAATCATCTGACTTAACACCTTAGTTAATTAGCTAGCTAGATGACTCAACCAGTTGACTCAATCCGTTTGCTAATTAGCTAGCTAGCATACTCAACCAGCTGACAAAACCCATTTGCTAACTAGCTAGCTAGCCGACTCAACCAGCTGAGTTAACACGTTAGTTAACTAGCTAACTACCTGACTCAATCTGCTGACTTAACCCATTAGCTAAATAGCTAGCTAGCTGTCTTAAACAGCTGACTTAATTAGAAAGCTGAGTTAACTAGCTGGATTACCTATCTGACTTTATTTAGCTATCTGACTTAACTGCTTGACTTCACTAGTTAGCTAGCTGACTTAACTGCCTGAATTAAATAGTTAGCTAACTACTTAACTAGGTGTATAACTAGTGGCTTAACCAATTAGTTAACTAGTGAGTTAGCAGACTTAAGTTGCTGACATAAATAGTTAGCTCACTAGTGAGCTAAATGATTTAGCTAGCTGACTTAGCTAGCTGACTTAACTAGTTGGTTAATGAGTTAGCTAGGTGAATTTTCTTGTTGGCTGATGAGTCCACTGACTAGTTAGCAAGTTCACCAAGTTGGGTGACTACTCGGCCAACTTAGCTGACATAAGTTGGCCGACTACTTGGCTGACAAGTTAGCTGGGTTAACTAGTTGACTGACTAGCTGGCCAACAAGTTAGCTCATTTAACTATTTGGCTGGCTAGTTCGCTGACCTAACTAGTCCCTGAATAGTCAGCAGACTAGTTCTCTTTTCTAACTAGTCAACAGACTAGTTAGCCAACATAACTTGTCAGTAGACAAGTTGGCTGACTAGTCGGTCGACTGGTTAGCTGACTTAACTAGTTGGCCGGCCAGTCAGTTGACCAGTTAGCTGGCTTAACAAGTTGCCTGGTGAGTGAGCCGACAGGTAAGCTGACTTAACGAGTCACCCGGTGAGTGAGCCGACTGGTCAGCTGACTCAACTATTCATCTGACGAGTGAGCTGGCTGGTCAGCTGATTTTAGACAGTTGGCGAGTGAGCCGACTGGTCAGAAGACTTAGCTAGTTGGCCTGTGAGTGAGCCAATGGGCTAGCTGACTGAACTAGTCATCTGGCAAGTAAGCCAACTGGTCAGCTTACTTAACTTGTCGGTTGGCGAGTGAGCTGACTGGTCAGCTGACTTTAGACAACTGGTGATTTTGCTGACTGGTCAGAAGACTTAACTAGTAGGCCAGCGAGTTAACCATCAGGTGAGCTGCCTTAACTACTTGGCCAGCAAGCTAGCTGATTGGTGAGCTGACTTAACTAGTTGACTGGTGAGCAAGCCGACTAGTTAGCTGACCTGTTGTCATGCAAGCGATCTGACAAGTTAGTTGACCTGTTGGCTGGTGAGTGAGCCGACCAGTTTGCTGACCAATTGGCAGGCAAGCGAGCTGAATAGCTAGCTCACTGATGGAAAGCGAGCGAGCCCACTAGTTAGCTGACCAGCTAGCTCAGTTGCTAGCCAACTAGTGAGCTAAGTACGTACCTGATTTGCTAGTTGACTTAACTAGCTAGCTGACTAGCTAGCTGGCTATCTAACTGACGTTACTGGGTAGCAAAGAAGCTATCAAGCTGTCTAGGTAGCCGACTTAA
>NW_007162084.1:0-784 GCF_000164805.1 Carlito syrichta
CCTGACTTAACAACTAGCTACCTATCTTGCCAGTTGGCTAGTCAACTCTCTTAAATAGCTGAATTAACCAGCTAGCCAGCTGGCTAGCCAACTGACTTAACTAGCTCACAACCTGGCAAGCCAGCTGCCTTAACTAGCTGACTTAACTAGCTAGCTACCTAGCTAGCCAGCTGACTTAAATAGATAACTAACTAGCTACCTAGCTAGCCAGCTGACTTAAATAGTTAGTTAACCAGCTAGCTACCTACCTAACAAGCTGACATAAATAGCTGCCTAGCTAGCTAGATGACTTATCCAGCTAGCTGACTAGTTAGTTTACTCGTTATCTAACATGCTAGCTAGCTGACTTAATCATCTGACTTAACACCTTAGCTAATTAGCTAGCTAGATGACTCAACCAGTTGACTCAATCCGTTTGCTAATTAGCTAGCTAGCATACTCAACCAGCTGACAAAACCCATTTGCTAACTAGCTAGCTAGCTGACTCAACCAGCTGAGTTAACACGTTAGTTAACTAGCTAACTACCTGACTCAATCTGCTGACTTAACCCATTAGCTAAATAGCTAGCTAGCTGTCTTAAACAGCTGACTTAATTAGAAAGCTGAGTTAACTAGCTGGATTACCTATCTGACTTTATTTAGCTATCTGACTTAACTGCTTGACTTCACTAGTTAGCTAGCTGACTTAACTGCCTGAATTAAATAGTTAGCTAATTACTTAACTAGGTGTATAACTAGTTGGCTTAACCAATTAGTTAACTAGTGAGTTAGCAGACTTAAGTTG